>NC_090917.1:1867566-1955819 GCF_040956055.1 Brachionichthys hirsutus
AAACCGGACGAGTCCACGATTCGTCATCTAAACACTGTGGGCCTTTAACGCGTCCACACTCCACAAACACAAACTTTCCTCTTGTGAAGTGAAAAAAAAAAAAGGAAAAATGAAAACCAAGAGCAGGAAGATTGAAAAGGGAAGGAGGGGTGTCAGAGTTGTATCCGTAGAGTCCTGAGAACCACTGGAAGAGGTCGACACGCGAATGAAGGCGGTTAAAGACCCATGATGGGGATGGATGCAGCCCCCCCCCCCCCCCCCGCATTTCTTACTGCATGATTTGTGTTTACACGGAGAAATACATTCTGGCAAATATTTACCTTCATCTAATCCTGGAATCATTAAAAGGTCACCTGAAAAAAGTGGAAATCAATAGCAGCGACGTGGCGCGGTAGCCGCAGGACACGCTCCCAGACGTTTGGATTTCCCTTCCTGCTGAACTATTGAACCCTCATTTTCCGTGTCATTCTTTCCTCTCATCATTTACGTCATGCATCAGACTGTTTTTTATTTCTATTATGAGACCTCACATCCATTCCTGAGAGCATTTAGGGGTAATTAGGTGTAAAGCCTTCTGATTTGACTTCAGCATCACACGCGCTTCTATATTACTGCCCCCCCCCCCCCTCCATCTCCCGCCACAGTTCCCCATCTCTTTCTTCCTTTCTCCTTCGCTTCGTCGCGTCTAACCCTTCCCTCGTTCCTCGTCAGTCGCTGGGAAACAACAATGCGTTTCGTCGCCTGTGCTGATTAACCTGCCTCCTGTGACTCCTCGTGTTTTAATACCCGTCTCTGTTGTATACAAGTACTGAGATATGAGAGAAGGAGAAGGAGGACGAGGAGGAGATTGAGATGGAGGAGAAGGAGAAGGAAAGTGGAAAAAAAGAAATGAGAGAGCAAAGACAAATGGTCACAGAGGCGGGGAAACTATTAAATACAACTGAAAATCGGGGTAATGCCCATCCCTCACGTCTCGTAATCACCCTTTGTAGCTGGATGGAGGGTAAAATACACTAATCTACCGTACGCCACTAATCTGACCACTATTCCACATGTTAGGAGAATAAGTACTCGAGCTAAATAAAGCCGGAAAGGACTCCAAACTCCCTTTGCCGTGAAAGTAGGCCAGCCGTAAGTCCTCCCGTCTCAGCAGCTCTCAGAGACAGCCTGAGCCGACGCCGGGCCTCGGTGACGAGCTACAAAACCAGTTTACATTAAAACATGGTGTTCCATTTAGCCAGATAAGCTCGGTTCAGAGGTCTCCGCGTGGGGCTCAGCCTCCCTTTGCTGTCAGCACAAAGCCGAGCACATAGGATGGGGGGGGGGGGGGGGTAAGACAGTCTCTAATTAGCCATGCAAATCCTGTAGACTCACGGATTGAGTTTTGGGATGAAATTGGTCCGCTGGATTTCCTCAGCATCTTTTTTAGTCCCTGCCAGCGTGACCAGTTAAGCAGGAATGGCTTGAAATGGCGAATGGAGAGGATGGAGAGATTTTTTTTCCTTTTATTAGTCATTCTTTCCCAGCATGAATAAAAGACCTAAGTGAGCAGTTATCCCGACTCTCGCTCTCGGGCGCGGTTAAATGCCGGGATGTCTATCCGTAGCATCTCAGTGTTCCCGTGGGGCTCCTTAACAAAGGGCTGAAACTGTTGCTGCTCGCTTCTACAGAACAAACATGGCCACGCAACACAGCGTACAGATGAACGTGTTCTCCTTCTAGAGCTGCATTCAGTTCGGGCAGTGCGGCTGAAATCCTAGCAGTGGCTGTGGTGGAGTTTTTAGGGCCCTCGGGGGCCTGGGGTTAGAATTAAACCGTGTAACAAGTCACGATGTGGCTGTACGTTAATAAAACTTTCCCCTCTGTCCTTCTCTTGCCTAATCCTTCATATTTTAGGGGTCCTTTCTGAAAAACAAGCCTCACTTTGTCCTTAAAAAAAACAAAAAAAAACGTAAACTCTGCTGGCTTTTGAAAGAGCACGTTGTTAGCCGCTCATAAAAGCTTAAATGTAATTGGACCGGCGCACGTCCTAAACGCGAGAGATCAAAGGTTAGCAACCGATTTAGCACTCCATGGATTAGTTAGCTTAGTTGTACTGGTTTTTTAGCGTGGAATGTGTGTCTGGATCAAAGTTAGGTCCCAGTGCTTGTACGTAAGTTGTAATTAGGTCCTCGGGAGGAGCGGGGAGGAGCGGAGAGGCGTTTCCAGTTGACGTTGATGAGTTGGAGCTGTGCGTGATACAGAGCAGCGCCGGTGGAAAGCCTTCAGGCTTGTTTAGGGAGAGCTGACATCCCTAGGAGTTGCCACATCGCAGCAGCGTTTGGAGATGTCCCATCTGTCCGCGCCGCTGCGCACTCGTGCGATCGAGCAATAAAGTGATTTAAGTGTAATATAAACTGCTGCATGGCGAGGGCGCAATGTAAACTTGGGCTAAAAAAAAAAAGACATCCAGGATGTATGCAGCGCGGATCTCAACCATAACACGCAATGTGTGCGCAGAGACGCGCCCGTCTTCGGAGACATCTTGCCCCGCCGTGTAAAAAAAAAAAGAAAAAGCCAGGCTCCGCAGACGAGACGGGGATTCATCCTGTCTGACTGAAGCTTATCTCCGGACTGGCTGCCGCTTAATGAGGCATCAGCGGCCACTTCTTTCTAAACGGCGCATAAACAGAAGAACGGAGTTGCTTATTAACCAACGGTTAGTCTGGACGAGTTCAAAGCCGATACTTTGAGTTGTGTCTGTCTCTTTGAAGCTGCCTTAAATAGAGTCATCACATATGGGGGGGGGGGGGGGTCAGGGGGAATCGATGTCGCTGTTCAAGGTTTCTGGAGTTAGCATTTTGAAGATCTGTCTTGTTGACATTTTCTAAGCTCGCTCCAAGTTCAGTCATTACAAAGAGTGGGAAGTGGGACTACAAACGTTTGGAGTCCAATGAGCCACATCCTAACATTGATCTTTGTAATGCCTCAAAGGCCCAAACGACTGGGAGGATTGTCCCGCCATATGCCTGAATCCATGTCAACAATCCTCCGCAGGCCGGGTGCCAAGCGGTGATAGGCTATGCTAAATGTGACGCATTAGGCGCTAGCGGGTAAAGAGGGGCTACCAAAATGTTATTGGTGGCCTCTACAGCGAATGGGATTCGGGTTAAGAATGAAGACTAGAGCGTGATGACTGACTTTTCCAAAGACGAGGGGGCCGAAACATGGTGCTGGTGTAATCCCAGTTGATGCAAAATACTCAAAGGAGTGAAGAGCCTGACCTCCGCTGTTTGAAGAACTGATGTGATGTTTTTCCAGCCCGCCTGGAGCCATGACGGTCCAGTCTGTTGACCTCTGACACGAAAACCTATGACATAAACTCATAGGTTTCCCAGGTGTTTGGCATGACGTCACGCCACTTCAGTCCCAACACAATGAGGGACTTTGAGAGGCGCCGTCGAGAGCGGTCGGCTAAAAACGGGGTTCGGCACCATACATCAACAAAATAAAGGCCCTTTCCAAATAACATGGAAAGTGGAGATGAGAGCCAAAGCGGTTCACAAGCAGCTGAATCCAGTTAACGCCTGGAAAAATTATAGAAACATTTGACGGGGGGGAAAGGAGAGAGGAGGAATACGCCGATGCATGACAATTTGGATGGGTGTGTGCTTTTGCGATGACAGCTGGGGGGGGGGGGGGGGGGGTACACACGCACTCGGAGACACAACATTCTTTCTCACAGCGTGACTGGATGTCGACATGAACTCCCCAGCTTGTCTATTCTCTGATGCAGGGAGTCTGGAAACAACCGGCTGTTGTGTGCGAGTCCTGAGCTGTCACCTTTTACCTTATGAAAATGTCATCGGCTCTTAAACTGCATGTTTATGCAGCGCTAACCAGCGCCTGATGGCAGAGCTCGCGTCTAGTTTCCATCAGGCTGGCGAGCCGAGTCAGACAGGCAGACTGTGTCACCCGGAGATAAGCTTTATTACGCGACGCATGCCCAGGGTCCGTCTGATTGATGCGCTTCCATTATTATTATGCTCTGGCAAGGTAAATGTATTCCAGCCTCCCATTAAGGCAGTTCTAAATTAGCCGTGTCAAATTGTGGGTCATAAGTGTCGGCCCAATCTCCACTATCTATACAGCAAAATTGAGGTTAGGCTGACATTGTGTGTGAGTATAGCTGCGACAGCGAGAAGCTCAGCAGAGCCCGGATTTTCTTTTCTATTAAGTTTGAAATTTCAGTCTTTATGCAAATTAGACTTAAACGGACGCTAGGATACGGATTAAAATGAGCCTGGAGTTGTCGTTCCCGGCCGAGGCGAGTCAGAAACAATTAGCTGACGCTATCGCTGATGGTAATTTATTGTTTTCGGGCGCTTGGTGTCTAAATCACACCTTTAATAAGAACCCGCACGGCGCTCCGACTGATTGCCCTCGTGCATCTGCATTCTTCATCCTCATTACGCATGGAGGGGAGTTTGAGGCAACCTTGGCCGGACTTTCGTTTTATCACTCTGTCATCCCGCCAGCGATAAAAGAGACATGAAAGGTTGCATTACGACGCCATGTTTTATTCTCATCCCCCCCCACCCCCTCCCTGGCAGCTCATCAGAGCGAGAAGGGGTCGCTTCTTTGTCGGTCACACTTTATGGGAAGGTGTGGGATTGGAATATAACACTTTGACCGGGTTGTGAATTGGAAGATTGATCAAACGCCGCACCGTCACGCACACACGCAGTGCGAAACCGTGTGGGTGGAGGAAGCGGCGCGTTTGGGGTAGCGATGGGAAACATGCACATGTGTAGCTAACGGTTAGCCCAGATGTGGCTGTGTTTGTCAGATCGGACACATCTGTCCCAGCGTCTGTGGGCGTCTCCGTGTGTTTCACCGTGTGTGTTACGTTCCCAGAATATGCAGCTGTGTGTGTGTCTGCCTGTGTGTCCACTATTTGTCTGCATCCTATAGCTGGTGCTGATGGACCTCGGTTAATGTTCTGCAGCACAAGGACTCTCATCCCTTAATAGCTTTAGCAGTGCCGCTCCGTGAACGGCGAATGGCCCGCCTGACTTTAGCAAAGGTCTAGGGTAGTGACTTTCCTAACAGTTGAGCAACGTTTCCGACTTTAACGGCTTTATTTACTCTGCGGTCATTAACTTTAAGTGACTTTGTTGTAAAGATAGAAGTTTTTAAGGCAAAGTTGTGCGACTTGTGCCGTTGCAACGGAAAAAAGATCAAAGCAATCCCGCGAGCGTGATTGGTCCGTTTATTTCGAGTTCGCACAAAGCCGATCGGCGTCTTGACAAATGCAGAATTCTTTTTTCATTCTCCTTTTTATTGTGAGGTTGCAACACGCAACTTGTATTTGCTTTAAAAAGCCAACGTTTCCGTTAGTTAATCCGACTGTTTAGCCTTAAACGTGGCTAGCAGCAGAAGAGTTTGGCGTTGTGTACATACGAGCAGCCTGTTCAGCTTGTTAGCTCTTTTTTTACCGAGCAGCTGCGGCGGCGTGCTACATTTTCCCAAGCATCTCTGCGCTGCGGAGATTTCTGCTGTTAACATAACTTTGCTGAACATCAGCAGGCGACACCACACCCATGCACGGATGTGTATGCGTCTCTAACAGAAGCACTCTGTGCAATGATGACATCATACACCGTTCTTGGTCGTGACACCGGCAATATGAGCTCCAGTTTACTCCAGTGCGGATCTTTAAGTTGAGTGTATGTACAACCTAGTGCAAACACACAAACGTGCACACCTTCACACGGTGAAGTTTAAATTAATGTGGAGTAGCTGGCAACCCAACATCCTCCTTCACTCTTGCACGAAGTCCGCCGAGGCTCTGGAGAGTCTTTGTTTAGTCTGCAACATCATGGTTATCTTTGCTTCACAATGCAATAAACATCAACTAAATCTTATTTAGTGAAAATGTGTGTCCGCCCTGTGCTTCTGATTGGCTCCAAAATTTAAGGGGCTCTTCTTCAGGAAATAAGCTCCACCTTGCGAACAAGTTTCATTAAAATTGGGCTTGCAAGATGAGCAAACCGGACTGAGGGCATTACCTTTTTTCTCTTTTGTGTGGCGGGGGGGTAATAAAAATAAAACATTTGTAATTTCGAAGAACTCGCGGTGCCTAAAATTCATTCTAGAAAAGACACAAATCATTTCAGCCACATGCTTTTAATTCCTTTCGCATTTCTTTTTTCCTAGAAGTCGATTGGAAGCTGAGGCAGCAACTGACGCCAAACTTAAAAAAAAAAGAATCCAGCCTATACCTGCAAACCTGCTTTTAGATGCGTGATGAAATTGCGTCTTCTTGAAAAGTAACAATTACAGCCTTTTCATATTCAACATAACTAAAGGCCGTGTTCGGAGCTACTACTTTAGCAGCACAGACAACAGCTGTTATATATTTCCCAGCCCAAAAAAACAATGATTACGAGGCAAGAGGCTGCGAAGGGTTTAGAAAGAGACACACACACACAGTTAGAGAAATATGTCAACTCAACCCGCCTGCTGCCTTTTTGATAGCGTGTAACTGCTAACAAGGTATCATCTGCACTTCAGCTGTTCCAGGTGAGGCATCCGAGGCAGAAATTGAATCAAAGCTCAGGTGGCGTCTCAGAAAAGTCGGTAAATATCCGAGGGCGCTGCGACACCCGGCGCTGGCGTTAACAAATAGTCTTCATTACAAATGTTCCATGTGACCGGGCAAGAGCTTCACTGATGTAAATATTTCTGCAGCAGGGTAGGAGGTTAGATCCTTCCTCTCCTGTGCATGAGCAATGAAGAAGAAGCCTTATTGGCAGAGAAAAATCCCCCCCCCCCCCCCCCCCCAGGAGCGTAGTGTTAAAACTGGACCTTAAGATTTAGACCGTTAAACGTGTATAATCTGATCAAATGTGACATCATGATCAAAGGATTGCTTTACAGATGAAGTCACACCCGCTTGCCTCTCACCCCGGTTCTCGTGACCTTTCACACGGGGAGGGTCGATCGCAGGTGCATTAAAAAAAAAAAAGGAAAGACATCTGGCAGCCGTAAAGGTTTGAGCTAATGTCACGGTGACGCCCCCCCACCCCCCATCGATGGTCCGCAAAAAAAGATGGATTGCCTGTGTGATAAAATGTAAAGAGATCAATCTCTTTCTAGTCATTCCAAGCATCCATTTGTCATTAGCAATGGAGCCCTCTCCAGAGGTAAGGCAATATCCGCCACATCCAGCGCCGCGGCCCTCTCTATCACCGCATCTCTGCTCATATACCCTTTAGGGAGTTCATTAATGGGAAGGCGGGTGGGCTAGGATCTCCAAAAACAGTCCCTCGCCATACATCATGCCGGGGTTTTCCGATTCCGACAGCGGCTGCCACTGTCATCCGCGGCTTTGAGTTATTCTTACTTTGCACAATAATAACACAAACCGGGGGTCTTGTTTGTCTTGGACGACATTTCCCGCTCTCACATGTCCATCAGTGTCGAATACAGGGGGGGGGGGGGGGGTTGAAGACCACACAAAGCTGATCTGCAGGCCGAGAGTTTTACGAGGTGGCATGGCTGGGATTGGTATCGCTTTCAAGGAAAACAGGTGAGAGGGATGAAGCTCCACCGCCGGCGCTCGCTGCGTAAAATCACACTCGGAAAAGCCGCTTTTCAATGGATTTGATGGCCATGGTATGATCAAAGAGCTGACTTGAATCCCAGTTGAGGTTGTGCAACGTGTCTAAAAACCGCAGCATCAGTGCTATAGCTAATATAATCTCCATATGGCCTGCGGTTCTGTATTTTGTCAATGACTTGACACGAAACACGGTCATTGGCCAAAATAAAGACTGCTGCTGCTCCGCATGCGCCGTGCTACGTCGGGCAAAGGCTATTCCCTGGGAAACGAGCACCACAGAAACATCATAGTCTTATTGCAGCCGTGCAGAAAAATACCAACAAATGGCTCCTTTAATCGGTTCCGCTTGAGCGCCGTCGTTGCATTCAAACAGCAAACAGCGTGAAGATACTGCGGCCAGATTGCACGGCCGTAACCTCCGGCGGCTATTTCAGGCTCAGTTAGCAGCACGGCTAATTCGAACTCACAGTTGGAGGATCTGCGCATTATCCTGCCCGGTGGTGGCTAAAACAGCTCAGAGCCTGGCGACCGTCTTTGAGCGTACGAGCAGATACTTCTCTGCAGGAAATGGCAGATCAGACGTCCGCATATTGCTTTTTAATGAACACAGCACGCCGCTGTCCAGCCAGACTCTAATTGGCTCACGCGTGATCCATCAACCCGCAGCAGTCATCCGAACGCCAATACCAACCCGGGTTCCATCAACAACATCTCCACATTAAGGCCTCGTCCCAGTAAAGGTCAAGAGGTCAACGCGGCATTCGTTTGTTTTCTGGACTTTGTGCCTCTTTTTTTGCGTTATGATGGTATCATTTCTTCCTTCTGCCTGGTTGTAGAGGGCAAAACCCTAGAGACACGCCTCAATATCAAAATATTCTGAGAGTTGAGGGCATTCCTGAACATATTTCACCTCAGACTTGAGTTGTCTTTTTTTTTTATATGAGAGATTTCTGATTTTCATTTCTGATGAAAATCTGATGATGGGGTTGAGGTTTGTGCTGTTTAGAGGCCACCGTCACCCCTCGTTTGCAATCCAGTCATAGATTAGCTAAAGTTTTTCATTTCAATTTGCTTAGTCGTGAAATGTATTTATGTCATTATATAGGGAAATGCGTGCAAAGGCCTAAAGGATCCAGATTGTTAGCGCCATGCCCAGATTTCCCAGAATGCAGCTCAACTCAGTCACCATGAATGGTGCCAAACGCATTTGGAGATGAATTTGGTCAATTGTTCTCCCGTTTTTGATAAAACATGACCAGCCATACGCGACATTAACCTTCTTTTGTGGCTGCACCAGCTTCCCTTTAAACCTGATTATTGGCCTGCAGAGATGGACACACATCCACTCAACCTTCAAACGCCTCCCCCTCTCCCCATCATCAGCTGCATCCTGCTGCCTCTCGGAGGAAGGAATGCGACACAAACACACCACACACAAGACTCGCTTCACACAAAGCGCACACTTCGGCATCAAGCGCTCGCTAGGAGGAGGATAGTTTGGCTTTTATAGGATGATGTAAAAATCAAATTTCAGGTTAAAGGCTTCTCCCTTAAAAACTGCAACATGTCCAAACTGTGAATCGAAACTAAATCCCAATCATGGCCCATCTTTCCTCCTCTGCTAAAGTCCTCGCTGGTGTGCAGAATTCAAATTGGTCGGTCCACTTCGGTCAAGCATTAATGTGGTTAAGAGCAGAATTTATTTGGCTTTCCGTGCTCAATAGAAACCCTTCCTGTCGAGCGCGCGGCCTGCCAGCGGCGCAGGAGAACCCGTCCTCGCTGAATGGTCGACAGCTGTGTATATAAAGCGAGTACTTTTCCTCTAGCAATAAAAAAAGCCCTTTCTGTGACACACTGAGTCATGTACATAGTACATGTTTACGTATTGGTGTATTTAGCATTATAAACAAGTTTTTTTTTTACTGAGAAGGGGATTTAGCTTTAATGTCCAGTTGGACATAAATGGATTTCATGCATTTCTTGCAGGGTAGACTATAGGTTTGAATTGCATTACCACCATCTGGGTGGTTTACATCATCCTCTATATTTTCTTTATATTTTTTCGGCAAAGCCACTTGGATTTTACTTAAAATGAAATGGTTTTAGGAGATGAATTACTGCAACCAAGGAGCTCCTCAGCGTGAGTGGAAATTTGCAATGCTGAACTTAGTTCAGGCATGGAACATGTCGTAAATTATAGCCGTAAAAATTACAAGTTTTACTTTTTTTTTAAAACCAGCTGCTTTTGTTTCAAATCATGATTTCCACATGTACCTTTTTTTTTCTGCTAATATTTTAACATCAAGCATAAATTTCAGTGACTTATTAAAGACTGTTGGTCAGAACTAAAGATGAACATTGTTCTAATAAAAAAAAAACACACACACACAAAGGGAGAATTTTGTAGATTTCAGGTAAAGCTGTAATTTTGGCAGTAAAGGTGTCTCCTCCAAACTGACAGCTCCCAAACCTCAGTTCATAAAGCTGTCCAGAGACTACGTGCGCAGCTCAGACGCACACTCTAACTATACTTGGCCGTGGAAACAGTTTCTGCATGACTGTTTCTCTGTCGATGGCGCATTTGAGAGCGCTAACGCACAAAATCTACGGGTTGTACATCTCTGATGAGACGTGAAACAACAATAATTCATCTGTTCCATATTTGGTTATAGCCTTAGAACACGTTTGCTTTCCCATGCAGAATAAATTCATGATGTAAAGTAAAAAAAAGAAAACATGATTATACTCAAAACAGTTTGCTCTAACTTTAACCCCCCAAAAGACACCAGAAATGCTGCGTCAGGGGAACTACAGCGCAGCACTTTGGATGAACGGGGAAGATGAAAGACGAATTACGTTTTAACGTGCCTTCCAGACTGCTTGCACATTTTTCTAAAAGCACCGATGTCTGGGTGTGTAATTACACACTAAATGCTGCTTTAAAGAAAAGAAGAAGAAGAAGAAAGTACGTGTTTCTGCACAAACATTCAATCTGGCGCATTAAAAAAGGAGCGCCCCAGATTTAAAGTACATATAGTGACAACAACATTTAGATTTAGATTAATCAGTGGTCTTCATCGGGGGCTCTTCGTCACAAATGTAATACGTCCATGAGTCAGAAGCACTCGATTTCTCAGAGGGTTTCATTTCGATCTTTTTGATTGTCCTTCAAGGGCTGCAATCAGCGATGGAACGAGACTAAACACATTTACACAAGTACTGATTTAAGTACTCTTTCGAGATACTTTTACTTTACACAAGCATTCACATTTATATTACTACTGTAGGATATATAAGAGGAAAAAACAACTTTTTACTCACTACTTATTGAAAAAATACACATTTGAGGCTAATTAAAGGAGTTTAAACAATAATAATAACTACTACAACACAGAGCCTTTCTGCTGCATTATAAGTACTTTTACCTTTTTTACTCTTCAAAGTCATTTTGATGACTGCGGCAGTTATAGGATTATAATTCATGACTTTTTAACTTGAAAAGAAGTATTTTTAAAATTGCAGAATGATGCAATAATATAATATGATATGCATGTATACTGACCAAAATAAGAATTTTCACTTTACCTGAGGAGGTTATCTGAGTACTTTGCGCACACACACAGACACCCACACACACCCACACACACACCCCCTCAACGCACTCAGCATGACTTGGAAAGAGTTCGCTCTGCCAAAGGAGAAGTGGGCTCATTCTGATTTAGGAGATTTTGCAGGACTTCGTTGCAGATTTTATCCTTGAGCACTTCTCCCACCGCTTTGTAAACCTATAGCCACTCTTCCATTAAAGGACAGTTTGAGCAAAAAAAAAAAAATTAAACTGCGTTTTATGTGGAACATTTTTCAACAGGAGTCTTTCTTTGTTTGCATTAATCAGGTCTGAGCCTCAGATCTCTTCTTTAGGTGGTTCAGACTAAAAAAGTTTGGACTATAAACACACAAATAAATAAAGCGTGAAGCTACTTCGGTTTGTCCCCATGCAGAGATAAACATAGTGTCTTTATCCTACCGGTTTTTTGTCTACGATGAGACGGAGTGTGAAGTCATTTGACCTCAGTGAGGGAATGCTGGGTGTCATCCCAGTTGGTCTGAGGGGGGGGGGGGGTTGAGCATCTCTCCAGCATCAGGGCGGCAGAGAAAAGACACGGGTGTGATTTGTTAAATGCGAGACACTCCCTATAGTATTGTTTCGGCAACATAGGGGGGACATCTGGCGCTGGCAATAAGGCCCAGTGTTGAGGTCTCCATCCTCTTTCTCGAGCAGTGAGCTGTGCAGCATTGAAGCACTGCCTGCACATTCTCATGCTAATACCCCCGAAAGGCAGGAGCAGATGTGAAACATTTGGTTCTGTTCTTGTTCACTTGTAAAGAAATAATGTGATCCAATATCATTATTTCACTTCTTTTTGTTCTTCTGTGTCATAAAAAAGAGTTGGTGGCGGGGGCTATTCCTCATAAGGTGGCCTGAGCGGAGTATGAGTGATGGAGAAATAGCCCCCATGGGTGTTTCCAACATGGAGCAGAAACCTTTTGGTGTCTTCAAACAGCCGGTTGCAGAAACTCCCTCAAGAAGAATTTATTCATCAGCATTTGTCAGAATGAGAGTAATATTTATTTTTTTATCACGGATTTATCCTGGAATATCTGAATTTTATTAAAGATTCACGTCATATGTCTGAACTAAGGATTAGAGAAAGAAGAAAACTTACTCTATGAGAACTTTTTAAAAAACAGAAATTTGATCTGTGACGGTTTGTTTGTTTTTATATCTATCTATATCTATATATATAAATAAACCACACGTTTTCTCCTAGCAGTGTAGTAAAAGAAAAAAGTCCTTTAAATACATACAAATATTTACTTGAGTACAAATACAGACGAGTTTTAATTTTATTCTTTTCACTTCCATCGCCGTGAGATGAAAATGAGCGCTCATTTTCCAGCGTTATTCTCTGTACCCTCCCTCCTGGAATATGATTGGCTCTTGTCTCTACCTCTTAACATCTCATTGGCCTCCAACGTGCCCGTCAAGCAACCAGACGCGCTCTGGAGACAAGTTTACAACTCTCCACACGTGCGGGTGGCGCGTCAGGGCTCGCGGTGGGCATCCCGCACATGAGCGGTGATAGAACGGAACTTCACCTTTACGCACAACACGCAGCGGCGCGGCGCGCTGGTGTTTCGGGTCACTTCGGGCTTCCTCACCTGGGCGGCACCAGGTAATATTTGACGCCATTTCTTTTTTCTTTTTTTTTTTTTTGAGGAGGAGGAGGAGGAGACAGGTGGATGAAGACGCGCGCCTCGATTTTCTCAATGGCAAGAAGATTCAGCGATGTGTGCCGAGCATGGCCGTGGCTCCTGAACCGATGGAGGGATGGCTGTTAGCCGCGTCAGTGAACTGGACCCCCCGGCCCGAGGCATCGCCAAGCAGGCGGCGGTCATGCTGTGCGCGCTCCTCACCTCTCTCCTCCTCCTGCACTGCCTCACCGGGAGCAGCATCGCCTCCTCCCCGGCCAAGGCGTCCCGCAGCCGGGCCGCGGGGCTTTTCGAGGACGCGCGGTCGCAGAGGACTAAAAGGAACCCGGAGCCCGCGGGCTACGGGGCGCACCCAGCCCCTGTGCGCGCCGGGCTGGATTCGGCTTTCATCGGGTCCGGGAAAGTGTCGCCCCGGTTCGCAGGTAAACTGAGTCCGCTCGGGGAGGGGAGCAAGAAGCTTCCCCAGGCTCTCCTCATCGGGGTGAAGAAAGGAGGGACCCGGGCTCTGCTGGAGTTCCTCCGGGTTCATCCCGACATCCGAGCCGTGGGAGCGGAGCCGCACTTCTTCGACCGCAACTACGAGAACGGACCGGAGTGGTACAGGTGAATATAAATCTGCTTGGAAAAATAAAAATAAAATCCTTTTTAAGCGACATAAATCTTCTACCTTTAAATGTTTATTCACTATACAGAATAATTATTAGAGGCTTAACTCCCTTCTATTATTCTTATTAATTTGCCGTGATGATGGATTTGGTTTATCCACCTTATCACGTCGCTGATAAAGGTTCGGACTCGTAAATCTTTACAGATAAATGTTACAGCGGAAACTAAATGGCTGCCGGATGAAGAAGCCTGTTGATTTATTGCGCTGCGTCGGCTTAGATGTTATCAGGCGCTCCTTTCGGATGCGCGTTTCAGGGCTGCAGTCTCTTAACTTTAGCCAGAGCGTTTATGGGATGTGTCGGTTTATACTTTCATCAGGTTGGGAAATAAGCAAAATATATTGAGTCTTTTTTTAAAAATATTTATATGTAATTTTATCTGTTAAAGCTTTAAACTTTCACGAAGCTTCACGCCGTTTAATCTATTTAATCTATTTCTTCTAGCAAACTAAAATCAAACTTAAAGTCAGAGGGTAATAATTAAATCTTTATTAACTGTGCATGAACAGAAAAGTCATCCCGAAAGCCTTCATTAAACTTGTAATACTTTTTAATAAACAAGTTGACCCAGTTTCGGTCTGAATGAGCATTTTGACAGAACCGGGTTCGGTGATGAAACTTTGATCCCACATAAACACACATTCACCTCCTCCACGTCTGAGTTTCCCTGCGTTTGCCTCCACTAGTCCGATTTGTGATTGATTTCATCCGTCACAGTGTGTGTGTGCGTGTGTGTGTGTGTGTGCGTGTGTGCGTGTGTGCACTCAGGCCTGTGGGGAATAATGGCGCTCTCTCAGTGGTTCTCTGTCTAATGGGGCATCGCAGCTGTTATTAAGAAGGATTAGGGCCGTAATGAAAGGTTACCTGAGTGTCTCAGGAGGTATAATTCACCTTTCCATTGAGTTAACGCTGCACATAGCACCCTCTAGAAGAGGGAGACAAAACTCCGCTCCCTCCAGATCCATCTCATTCACCCCCGAATCCCCCCCCCCCCCCCCAAAAAAAAACCTCTCTGGCTTTCTCCCATCTCCCACTAACACACCTCCCTCTTTGTGCCTCTCTGAGAGTGAACATTCTCTTTTCGCCATCACTCTTTCACACCCTTCTGTTTACCTATTCATCCATTGTATGGGGGGGGGGTATATCCATGAGGGTCCCATCTATCCCAAGGAGTTGCCAAGATTCCCTGGAATTTGGACCGTGCCTCCGAGGACGGACCATAGTGCCGGTCCCCCCCCCTCTTAACGCTGCCCCGTTTTAAACAGAAGGACCCTTGAGTTGAAAAGAGGAATAAATAAATAACTGTTACAGCGACAGCGTGGCCCGTTCTGCCGAGGCTCATCTTGTCAGCTCTCCTCGACGTCATCCATTTAGCTCGAGGTCACATTGAGGCGTTGTTGTGTTGTTGTGTTGTTGTCGTTGTTGTTGTTGTTTCAAGCACACATTAATGTGCTTGAAACTAAGGAATCGGTGTGCAGTCAGCCGACCTCTGGTCAAAATGGCCTTATTGGAGTTACTGCAAAGTTTTCTTTGCGGATTTCAAGCCTTCGGTTTCAAATTGAACCCGTGGAGGCGAGAAGCGGCGTCCGATAAGCGAGTGCGCACACATTCACACACACACACACACACACACACACACAGAAAAAGGAATTTGGTATTTGTAAAAACAAGGCTGTGACTAATCGCTGTGTCTAATTTGCTTGAAGTATGTGATTCCTTTCATTAGCAGCAGTGAATGCCGAAAACGTAAAAAAGGCCCCCCCATCTCAGGAGACCCTTTGTTTATTGTCAGGGCTTCGGCATGAATCACTCGTCCCTGTCTCGGTGGGAATGCGTGGAACATGCTTTTATTTTTGTTATTTTTTTTAACGCCTCTAAGCCCTTGAAGTCACGTGGCAACATCAGCCTCATTTTCCAGCTCTGTTTCGGAATTGCATCTGGCTTGTTACGGGAATTTCCATAAACTGCTCTCAAAAAAAGTCACACACACCCAAAAGCTATAATGCAAAAAGAAGAGTGTAATTTATTGAAGGGGATAAAGTTTGCATGAAACATTGCTATAGCTTTAAACTTTATGCGTCCAAAGATTCTGGTGAATCCTGCGGGGTTTTTTTTTTTACAATCATGTTCCCGACTTGAAACTGAGATTTTTCGAGGTGATTTACTTTCAGACTGCATTTTCTTTTTTTTTTTACATCGTGAATTTCATGCAATTTTATTTCTTCAGGCCTTTTTTTTTTAAACATGGACGCCGACGCCGATCCGATCTCCCAGGTCGGACAGTGTTTGCACCCGTTTTGTTCCTGTTTGGAAGTCTGCCGACCGGTTGGATTAGCCTTCATTTAATGGGTTAATTACCCTTCATCCTAAAAGCGGTGACTCGGCGGTTATTTGTGTTCGAAAGCGCCGCTGATTCATTCCACATTTCTCCTTCGTGCTGCGTTTGGGCGCATGCGATGCGAATTTACATGGAACCGTGTATGGATGTTCGGAGAGTGCGGCTCGATTAGGTTTAGGAAGAGTTTAAAGTGTGGCCTCAGTCGCCGCCGCCGCCGCCTGCCACGCTTCACACGGAGCGCCGGGAGCTCTCGAGGGCCAGTGGAAAGGATGACACCACTCCCAGAAGGGAGAGGCCCGATGTTAGCGCCGAAGAATTTGCTGAAGAGCCTTTCAGTTGTGCGTCTCATAAAAAAGTCGCTGGAGCCGCCTCGCTAAAGCTTCCAGGAGTGAAACCGACCCGGAAAGGAATTGGATATCTGCAAACCAAATGGGACGAGCGACGGCATGCCTCTGATGTTGTTTATTGTGCAGCAGGTTGCCATGGCAAAACTCTCACACCAGCAGGAACAAGACCTCCGTGTGTGTGTGTGCGTGTGCATGTGTATATACCGCCGGTTCACATAGTATCGGGACGTATTGTGTACTTCTGACATTCGCTGTTGCCCCTGGATGCATCCCGACCAGGAGTCTTCAGGATGAGTTGAGGACAGTTCGACCTTCTCGACTCGCCCATCCGGATTTATACAACCCGTCATTCTTTCGCTGCCGTTGAGTAAACCCTTAAAAACGGGCCTCTGCGGCGTCTTCAGCGCGGCCTTGAGAGGAGCCGTGTGTTTTAGCATTTCTCTGAGGGGCAGTTGAGATTTTGAACAGATTTCCTCTAATTGATTGATTGATTGATTTACCCTGTTTTTTTGACATTGTGTTGGAAAAACAATGAAGCAGAAGAGAAAAATGATTTCAGGGTCTCTCAAAATGGCTTTCGATGCTCGTCTTCTAGCCGCTGGACATGCTTCCGTGTTGGAAGTTTCAGATGAGAGCTCTTAATTTTTCTTTTGCATACATTTCCTGCATGTAACACCGACTGACCTACATTTTAAGCATGTGTGGCCTGGTTTCTCAATAATATCCGGACAGGTTTACGGATGGCAGGTGGGCTGGGGGGGGGCGGGACCGGTGGAGGTGGGTGGAGAGGTCACGGTTGGGGTTGGGGAGGGCACACGCACACAGCAGACGTAACGTGATCGCCGCAGACCTCCTGAGCACGAGCGCCGAGCTGCCTTTGGATTGTGATTATCGGGAAGTATAGTTGTAAAACCAGGACGATCGACTCCCGCCCCACCTATGGCTGTCACCCCCCCCCCCCCCCCCCTCCAACTCCTTGACCTCCACCACCCCCACTGACATCCTTGCGCACCCTCAGCAGCTGACCCTAGCAGGGGAGGTAAAGACAAGCAAGTGGGCTATCCAAAGTTGGACCTGTCAGCAGCTGCCCACTGGCATCCTGGGAATCTGCCCCCCCCCCTCAGTGGGTGCGTGAGGACAGGCGGCAGGTGCGTGGGTGAGACACCACCTGGGTCCCCACCAGACGCTCACACCTGCTGCACTCACCTGACACACCTAAAAGAAGACCCGTTTGTCGGATCCTCGAGACCCGACGTGAAGCTAACCGGTCGCGTCCATGCAAACATTTCGAGCCTCGTGGATCCGGAATTCTTTAAGGAGAGGGGAGGGAGGGAGAGCGATTGATCTCAGGCCGGATGTACCGCCCATCCGAGTTCACAATGCCAGCAGGTGGCACGGCAACTTTAAGGTCGGGTTACATTGTTTTAGGATCTTGATGTTTGTTCACTTTTGGGCTCGTGTGTACTCTAGACAGCAACCTGTTTGACCCTGTCGGATCGCAGGCCCGCTCAGCTTAGCAGCTGTCGGCCTCTTTTTTTATGAGGTATTAGCCTTTACAATATGAGCCATTTATTCTGGGATTCAGATTTCAAAAGGAGTACTGAGGTCACTTTTTTATTGTTCCTGCAAATATATATATATATATATATAGTATATATCGCTCTGTAAACCTCGAACGCTCCATAATCCTTTATATCGCTTTATTGTTTCTGAAGTTGAGATGTTTGACCTTTTCGGCTCTGCAGCTCAGCGTTCCGTTCTTCCGCCGGCGTCACAAGTTTAGTGGTTTTCAAGAAATGCCGGTGAATGTCAGTGATGTTTATTTCCCTTCAACTTCCATGGAAACATGCCAGGTAGTGTTTTCTGAAATTACAGTAGTTCTGCCCTCGGGAATTTTACACTGGAATTAAAAAAAAGTTTGCTTTTTTTTTTCTTTTTCTTGGCAGCCCAAAGTTGATGGAAGTTAAGTGTTATCCTTGCACAAACAAAGAGAGACTGTAACCCCTATCAATTGGCACCGGCGAGTCGGGGGGGGGGGGGGGTTATGAGCTTTAGACTACCCTATTCCAGCTCTCTTCACACAAAGGCGAACGAAACAAACCACAAAACAACCTCCAGAATTCATGCATTTCAACATTTTCAGAGGATTTTGCCAGAGCGATTTCGGAATGTGCAGCCAGACCTGTGTTATGTGGGATCGGGAGAGCTCGGTGGATGGATGGAGCGCGTGCACGCGGACTGGCAGGGAAACCAACGCCTCCGTGTGATGGATCTCTCTTTCCCATCTCTCAGGCAACAGCTTTATCACTGGACAGGGAGCTCCTCCATATTTTCCACCAGAGAGAATTAGACAGAGACAGACAGAAAAAAAAGAGAGAGCGAGAACCAGAGCTGTGGAAAAGCCTGGGAACCAATAAAAAGAAGGAAGCCCTCTCCTCTTGGGTTGTCCATTTTCCGTTCCAACTTTTCCTTGAAATACTTTTTCCATATATTCAGTCCCCCATCCTGTTTTTCAATACCTCGCGATTAGGGGAAGAAAGGACATTTGAATATTTACTACTCCAGGAAGTTCGGAGGTTTGTCTTTCTTTCCATCCCTTTACTTCCGATCACTCAGCAGGAATATCGTCAATATTTTCAAGGGTGTTTTTCAACCTTCCCGGCCAAACGTTGAATGTCCCTCCCTGCCTGTGCGCTTAAAGGCATGGCCGCCGACGCCCTTGCCATGTGCGTTGTCTGCAGCTGCCTGTGTGGCGATAGGATGGCACCAAATGTCCTCTTTTTTTCTTGCTCCATCGGGGTACGGCCGGTGCCAGTCGCCTTGGCAGAGGCCAAACTACAGACGTGGGAAGAGGCGACGCCAGACGGTACCCCAGGCGCAACCTCTGTTGGACTGGCCAACCTGTGCCTCCATGCAAAACAAAGAATTATACTGTGTGTGTGTGTGGGGGGGGGGGGGACATATGAAATGAAGAATTGCAATTTTTTTGGCACGATCCACAAAGAGGCCAAAACATTATTTCATTCAGATGTGATTTCTGAGCTTTCAGCACTTTGGATCCGGCTAATTCTGTATATTCCTGCTCGATGGCGAAACAAAGAGTCGCACGGTGGCGATGACGGAAATAAAACACGGCGAAGATTAGGGTTTGGCACAATCGCAGTGGCGCAATTGTTTTTTTTTTTAATAGCTAATAATGGAGAGGTGGTGAATGGAGAGGGGGGATGACAGAGCGGCATTTAAACTGCTTTGAGAGCGGGCTGCGTTCAAACGGGAGCGTTGCAGATCCACCGCGGTTCTGAAGAGCTACCTGGTTCCTCAACTGTTCAAACACACACGCTTTACGGCCCATTGTGTGTGAAGATCGAACAAAAGGAACCATTCACGCTGCAAGAGGCAAATGATCAATCAAAACCAAACTCCTGCATCTATTTCGCGTTCGTCACACTTACGCTAACTATACCCCGCAAAATGGCAAACGCTTTGATTAAAGACAGGAATGTGTTGGAAAATGAGTTTGACCAGTTTATTGATCGATGGAGTGCAACAGCACAGACTGCGCCTTTTCACATAAAGATGGAAGAGGGCGATAAAAAGGAGTCTGCGCCCGCCCACATGGCGTGATTGATATGCCCCCCACAGTGGAGTGCAAGGAAGCCATCCAGTAATTCAATTAATCCCAACCTGGACGCCAGTAATTGCTGCTGTAATTAGGTCCGACCGCGCATTAGACAGGAGGAGGAACATGTTCCACCTAATAGAACCAGGAAGCGCCGTCCTCACTGCTCCGGAGTCGCGCAAACGGGATTCCGGCGGCAGGCTATTTCTCCCTCCTACAGCATTTGCATAGTAATCAGAGGAGCAGGGAGCAGAGCCGCTTCAGCGACGGGCCATTATGACAGAAGTGAGAGATGAATCGCCTCGAGGCGATTATGGACGTAACGCCCAGAGAGAGGAGCTTTTCCGCTTCCCGTTTAAGAGACGCGTACCTGCAATAAGGTTGCGTAATCATCTGTGAAGGAAATGTCAATTCATTTAGCGAAATACGCTTTCTTTGCCGATAATAAAATGAGAAGATCCCTAACGCCCTAACATCTGTCTGCTAAATATTCATCTGCATCTTAGCTGCTAGCAATCCCATCCTGAAACGTATTTTAAAGTCTATTGTCCAGTCCTTTTTGACAATCTCTTTTTTGAAATTTATTTTATTTACCCAGCTGGACAGCCCTGGGTCAGTTTGAATTAAGGGTCATTTTAACCGTCAACCGTCAACCGTCAACCGCGTGTTTAGGGCCGGAGCCCATTATGTCATTATGTTGTCAGGGCGATTGTTTATTTTGACATCTTCATCTCACGCGGCCAAATCCTCCCCGACGGTAACGGCATCGCTAGGAGGACGCCGACCAATAACAGATGCGCAACACGCAGCATTCAAAGTCGTTTTAACAAGACGGGCTTTGTGCTCCGTATCCACCGGAGATCCATCCGCCGTCGCCGCCTCAAACACGCCCCTATCAATTATTAACCCAGCCAATTAGCAGGGCTGCATTATTCACCAGGAAGCTGTGATCACATCCATTAATGGGACTGCCTCGCCTCATTGTGGGTGTCCCATGTGGCGCCCCCCCCCCACCACTGCACTGCCAAAATCCAACATATTCGTCTCCTGTTTCATGATCGTTTTGCTTTTATGTTTCCCAACATGGTATTCCACCGTTAATGCCAAATATTTCCCACTGCTTGTTGCCTTGAGAGCTTTGCCTTTTACTAAAATGTGTTCTGATTTGAGTTCCATGCATTGCAGAAAGCATTAAGACATTATCATTAGCTTTTTTTTATTGAAAGCGAATCCAATTTTAGATCTAGAACAACAACCTTGAGGAAAAATAAATCAAAATTAACTCTAATTGTGTAATAACTGTGTAATAACCTGAAGACGCACCCCTAAAAACAGTTTGTAGCTCTGAATAGGGACAGTGTTTTCGCCGTCCTCCCCTTCCCATGGCTGAGATCGGTTCATCCTGATTGCTCGTCTCTGGGATTGATGGACCTTCAAATCTCGACCCAAAATTGCTTCCTGTTTTTCTCTGTGTTTACCGGACGCACAGGCGGGCGGCCGCACATTTGATAAAAAGTGATTGATTTTCATCTGCTTAATTGCTGTCCCCTGGGCCTCCCTGACTGCCATCATTTCATTATACAAACAATTTAGAGAGGTTTGATTAACACAAATGAGAGTTCAGGGCCTCCACTGATCTACACGTTCAGATTCACGCTCCTCGCCGCGGAGTCGCCGTCCTCCTCGCACCACAGCCATTAATAACCGCTCCTCATCACAGCTGACAGTGTAGCGAGAAAACAGTTCAAATGATTCCTCTATTAATCACGGCAAGATGTCGTTGTGCCATTTTACTCCGACTCGCGTTAGAATTAGACGTTAGACATGCTTTGCTTCATACGTGTGCGATTTAACATGCGTTTCGCACCTGACTGAGCTTCAGCTTGCTGGAAACAGTCGCTACGTGACGGATTTAAAGTCCTCGCCTTCGACCCGTTTCTCATTACAGCCACTGAGACGCGACTGCATTGATTTGGTTGCTCAGGATTCACCGCCGGCATTGATTTATGGCCCCCTTCTGAGACAACGGCGTGTAATTAGGCTCATGTAGTCGGAACTTCTCAGCCCGGGGGCCCGCCTCAGCGGTCGGTGGGTTTTGTTTGCTGATGCAAATGTCATCTGAGAAGATGCTAAGGCTAACGGGGGACGCCTTGACGTGAACATGCATGTTCCCGACATGCCATTTATTGCGTCATGTTATTTCCCACTCAACCGAGCGGCAGCGATTCTTCTCTCGTGATTATTTTCCTTGCATCCGACCGGCTTCTAAACGGGGTCGGCTCCGGAAGGGCAGCAGGAGGGATGGAGGGACCCCCCCCACCCCCACCCCTGTCCTGCACCCTTGTAGCTTTTGCTTCCGGCAATTGAGTGCCGGTTCACGTTTCCGGCGCTCCCCGATGAACCCTCGGATGCACATTATAGCAACGAAAACACGGCTCCTTAGACGAGCTCGCTGGAGTCTCAAGGTGAACGTGCGAGCGTGAATATTCCGACGTGCACGCGCACACAGCACACTTGTAGATGGCTTTTTCCTCTTCGCCGCCATTTATTCCATAGGCTTCCTATCGCATTACAGACGGCGTAATGTAAATGCAAATGTGATTGAGAGTGCTTCATAATGCCCCCCCCCCCCCATTCAACTGTCATGAATATGAACGGCACTGATATTCTTGTCATTTCGCTTTTCTCTTTTTCTCCCTAAGTGTTCTCCTGAACGACGGCGCCGGCCCAGCCCCTCCTCCGCTATTGTCTTTACACTCTGTTTATTTATTTTTTTCTAATTGTCATTTCAAGGCGGGGTATTTGTTCATGCCCCAGCCCCTCTGCAGACAGAAGGTGCATTTGTCATTCAAGGCTGGCAGAGTCTGACTCAATAACGGCACGAATGTGCAGCCATTATCTCTCTGCGGAGCGCTCCCTCAATGTTAATGTGTTTTTAGGACGATTACATCAACGTGAAATGCTGAAAAATATCCCCTTGATTGATAGCATGAATCATGAAGCCCCCCCCCCGGAACACCCCATTTACCATCGCCGTGGTAGCATGGTGGGGAACTGCCTCCATGCAATCACCTGCATCAACAAAAATCTAAAACCCCTGAATAACAAAATAAGGATATTTACAAAGATGATCCTTTTTCTTTCCTTTGTTCGCAAAGGAAAGGAAAGGCACCTCCGCTCCACCGTAAGCGCCGTCCCGACCCGGACGACGAGCTTCTGCCCTGTAATTACCATCCATTTCCAAACCCATCCGTCTTTGCTCGCTGTAGGAGCTGACAGGCTACAACGTTAGCGGCTGCCCAGACGCCGCAGCTCGCCGCTACACTCCGCATTGTCTTCCGGCTTCCCAGATGGGGTTACCTCTCTGCAGAGGAGCTGTTTTCCTGTTGCATGGCCAGCTCAGCCGGAATGGGGCCTCTCCATGTCTCACTGGGGGGTCTGTTGAATTCTGGGTCACAGCCCAGCCCCAGGCAACCAGCGTGTCTGTGACGTTCTGTAGGTAATTATTCACCTTTTCTCTCAGCGACAACCTGCTCTCCGTCCCGCCCCGCCTCGCTTGGCGCTCCTTACGATCACTGCGAGCTTTAGCCGCCGCTGCCGACGGCACGCCTCCGCGTCACCTGCTCATTATGCACGGCCGCTGCTGCCTCGACATGAACAAGCTGCACGAACCTCCATTTTCCCCAGAGTGATTTATTTAATGGATAATGCACAAGGAAATGGAAATCAGTCTTTAACCCCGGCGCCACCTTGCCTGCCTTCTCTAACTGCATTCAGTCTCACCCCCCCCGGTGAGCAGAAATCATTTTGGTGCCTCATCATTACCAAGCTTGTTTATTCTCCGGGATGTTTTTTTGAGAATTAAAGCTCCTATAAAAACGAATCGCTATCTTCACCTTCCTGCATCTTCGTCTCTCATGGCGCTGCGATCTGGAGACTGAGCGAGCGCGTTTGTAACGAGTTCATGTCAAAAGAAGTGATAAGAGGGCAGCATCCGTCCATGTTAATCCCTGGCCCTCTCTTTTTCTCCTGCGGTGGCGGGAGGGGCGCGAGCTCGCCGGAGTGCTTTGGAGTGGCTTGGCACGAAGACGATGGAAAGCAATGCCAGGGTGCCAGTCGCTTTGTATTCCAAGCCTGGGAGTGAATGGATGGAGGGAGGGAGGGGGGGGGGGAGGGAGGATGGAGAAAATGAAATAGGCAAAGGTAGCAGGCGGAGAGGAAGAGACAGCGTCATCACTTTTCTCACTCTCTCGCTTCCTCTGCATTCTGCTATCCTAAAATCTGCCTTTCCTTCAGCAGGAAGTTGAACTCAGGCTTTGTAAGTATTTCCTACCTTGGTGTCTTGTAAACCTTTTTTTACTCAGCGAGCTTAAGCCTGGACTCACATCACGACTTCCTGTGCTTCTATAATTGCTTTGACTTATCTTCCTCAACTTTTGGCTTCCACAAAGTCGAGCTTCATATGGAAATGACGTTTCAGGTGCCTTTTCGCCTTTTGGTGAGACAACGAAAGCGACATAGCCGATATTCCAACCCTGTTAAATGAGCCACCTCCAGGAATAAGTGTGAGATCACGGAATGGAAGGACCGGGATCAAGGGCTGGGGCAGGAAACTTTCTCTTGGGTCAGAGTATGATGGGGCAGAATTTCATTGACGGTACCAGCACAAACAGGCCGAATGTTATCAGACAAATAAAAGCAGAATTTTTTATTTTATTTCTTGTATTCAATTCAAATCAGCCTTAAAAGCACGGAAATTGTTTCCTTTTTTCTTTTTTTAACCCCCTATAGAGAGAGGATTAAGGAGGGCTATAGAAAGAGCTAATGAAACCACGTTCTGTATATTAGTGAACATTCACCAAGCACAATTACCTTGAAAAGGAGCTTCGAGTTTAAGTGTCTTATCACCCACAGCTCAAAATAGCTTTGAGCCGTCTCTTCCCGTCTCAAACTCCGTGTAACTCTGAACAAGTGGGTCAGAGAAATATGAAAAAATAATGCGAGCGCCACGTCTGAGAATCCACTCAGACACGACCCCGATGTGGTGACATCAGATCTTAGAGAGCAGTTTGGGTCTTATAATAATTAGGTTTAATGGAACATTTATCACCAGATGAAAAACAGCATCATCTCTGCCGGCCTGCTTTCGGTTTGTGTGGGTCATATTCAAATTACTCTTATACCACATTTTACGGCTGCCATTTGAATTTAATTTTGAATAATCATCTAAGATCTGTGAGTGATTGGGACTTTTTTATTTTATTTTTTTTACAAAACGCTTAAACGATTCTGGTTTTAAGTTGAATGTTTTGTTCTTCACATCCAATCACGTCTGATGATCATACTCACATTTATCTCTGGAAACATTTCTCAGCACATTTCCGCAAAGTCAGGCATGGTTTAAGCCAGATTCATATCCGGATCCAGATCACCATGTGGACAGTGTAAACCAAGTTTCGTTTATCCTCCAAATAAGTCAAACTTTAATTAGTTAAATAAACATGAAGCATGTATACTTATATTTTTCTTTTGGAATGCAGAAAAATAATTACTTTGGAAAAAATATATATAAATGGACACGTAATCGTATAAAATACCAGTTGGACGTGGCATATTCGTATCTAAATGTGTATTTCCGAGCCGTCTCTGTCTGTCTGTCCCCCATTACTCTCGTCCTCCCAGCGTCCTACCTCAGTTAGACCGGGTGAATAATTCACAACCAACCGCCCATAAAGTTAAAGCTTCTTTTTTCCCCCTTTTCGCCACAAACCGAAGACTCAGCACTGAGAGAGAGGGGGGGGGGGGGGGGATTCTGTTAAAAACATTGCTGATAAATTTACAAAGCTAGCTCCATAAATGTTTTATCCAAGTCTGGCTGTTGTTATAAGGGAAGAAAAGTCAATGTGCAGTGACGTATTTCTGCAGGACTTTATTAAATATAAATTACTTAAATTACTGCAGTTTATGACACAATATTATTATAATCCAGTTGGAATCCTTCTAACCAAGCAGCGCACAGCGGATTATTTGTCTGCACAGACTTTGTTTAAGAGTTGTTACGTTTGCTTGTACTTTAAAAGTGAAAAAAAGCGTGGAAACAAGTTTTTTTTTTATATTAATGACACTCTCAAATCTTTCTCCATTCATGTCTAATTTCCAAACAGGACCACCGTGCACTTCGAAACCCATTCTCAACCTTTCTGTCTGATTTAAAATGCACCTAAATCATAAATCTGCCGACTTTCCAGGCATTTAAAAACTGCCGTCTTCAAGTTTTCCATCCAGCGACGTTGTTTTTTTGATGCTTACCCAGGTGCCGTGACGCATTTCTCTCTTTCCCTTCTTACTCTTTATCAAAAATCCTTCCATTTCCCAGCGGAAGACGGCCGACCATGTCCTCCCATGTTGTCTTCCCAGAATAGACCATTCTCTTATCTTGTAATTGTATGTCTTGCAAAATTGCTTCCTACACCCTACGGTTCCCACGTCCTGCTCGCGTTTCAGTCTTTAATTCCAAGAGCCCATCTTTAATCATTTCTCCAAAATTGCTTTTTTTGTGCCATTAATAAAAGAACTGGATTTCGTATTCTTAACAAAGCACAGCTCTGTGTATTATTATTATTATTATTAAATTTATTTTTTACACCAAATTCGTCATCGCAATTGATTTCTAGCAAGATATTGTCGAGTTAATTCCATGTGAAGCGTCGAAAGCTGCTTCAGAAACAAAAGATTATTTTCAGATGTTTGGCCCGACGCTAATAATTTGACTCCATTATTTATCCCATATGAACCAAAAGTGAAGTCAGAAGTCGGTCGGGGTGGATTATGTTCTGCGCTCTCTGCTCATACGCCACCGGCAGCTGGGAGAAACCAAACCAGCCCATCTCAATGTTTGATGCAACGACTACAGATACGCTGTTCCATTCAATCGCCTCTAATCCCGGGAATCCATGTCGGAGGAGCCGGACTGAGAGTCCGGTGGGGAAAGCGTGCCAGGTGGGCTGAGCTGAGACTGTCAGGTTTATAAAAAACAATGATTACCAGAACCAAAAGCCTCACACCTGTAATCCCTGACCTTTAAATAGTTGGATGATGATGTCACCATCCTGCCTGGGCAGCGCCGCCCGTTGCTAAAAAGCCGTGCTGTTGCGCAAGGTTAGCCGAGCAGTTGGCATTCAATTCCTCTCACCACACAGCAGCCATTACTCTAAATCACCCCCCCCCCCCCACCCATCCACCTCCTCCCTGACCTCCACTAGCATCCACTGACCTGGAAAATATCTGGCGAGTCCAAGCCACCGAGAGCAGCAGTGGACTTCGCCTTGCCAGCAAGCAGCAGAAATATTGAGCCAATTACAAGATTATTATCTGGCGGGGGGGGGGGCTTGTATGTCTTTACAGCTCCTGTCAACTGACACTGGATCACATCCAAGACCCCTCCTGAGAGGTTCCGGGATAGCTTCAGGGAGCGTTCATCGAACATGCAGACGGGTTCACGGGTGAACTTTGTTTCGGGGGGGGGGGCTTTATTCCAGAGTGGTTGCTTTATGGACGAGCCCCACAAAGGATGCATTGAGTGACGTACTGCACATTACTGTTTGCACTGGATTGCTTTTTTAATGGGGAGTAGAGCTGCCTGAATGAGTTCTGGCACGCTCCCCCTGCTAGTTTGTTCCATATGAGGGGGGGGGGGGGGGGAACGTGCGACTATGACATATGTTGCTCTGTCATGTACACAAGCTATTTATTATGTTCTAAGCTTCTTAGTCATCTGATTTTTTTTTTTTTATTATAAGCAAAAGCAGTGAATGTGATTTAAAGGGAGGGCGGAGTCCACGCGCCGGGTGCCTTAATTCGATTGGATCCTGCCGCCCGTGCGTTCCGTGCCCCGCCGAGCTCAGGGAGTCGTATTTTAGCAGCACGACGAAGACATCAAAGCGGAATCTGGAACGGCAGTAAATATTAAGCACTTGGATGGTCTGTCATCCCTTACATCACCTACCCTCCTAATAAAGTTTCATTTGAAGGCCTTGAATGCTTCTGTTGAATGGAAAGAAATACTCCGGCGCCGTAAAATCAGCTGGCTAACGCCTGAAAGGGAACGCGTCATGCCGCCGCAGTTAATTGATTATGCGATCGACGGAAAAGAAGCCAAAAGTTATTATAATGGGACCCAGATCCTACAACCAACTGAGGCGCTGCCTCGCTGGGTTCAAATCCTGGGATTTGAACCCAGGATCCCCTGTTTACGAGACAGATGCTTTAACCGCCTAAGCTACAGCGCCACGTTGATGCGGAAGCTCTTTGGACTCTTTGTTGGGCAAAGCTTAACATCACGATCTGGAACTTATGATGGAAAACTTTCTCTTGCCATTGATATTTGTGATATTAAATGGGAAGTACAACATTTACGTGCATCACAGTTCACGTTTAAGCCTTAAGGGGAAATCAGCACGTGGTCAAGGAAGACTTCCTGCAAGCCGGAGTCTGAGATTACACGTTTATCAATAATTAGTCTCCGTGTTCTTTATTATTGGCCTGTCAGCCGACGGTAGCCGCTGGGGTCCCAGAGTTCCACCGGGGTTGTTTCAAAGCGCCATGATGCTGCCTCGGTCTGGACTCTTGGGGCGATGAGGCGGAGCTAATGTGAGAGGAAAGCATCCTTGTCCACGTTCCACTTTGCACAGCTTTTGGGAGAAGTCGCAGATACAGATACCACGGCTCCGGAAGGTCAGGCCGTGGTCAAAGTTTCCGCCGTGTGTCGAGACATCGGTGCATCCGCGTTGCCTCTCTTTACTCCTATCGACCACTTCCTGCGAGTCCCACTCCCCGTGACCTCCAGAACATCCACTCGGGACACTGGCCTGAAGGTATTGACTCGTGGCTTTTAGATCTATTTCACTTCGTACGCTGAGCCCGACCGGAAGCCCACCAAAAGGAATGCCGTCTAAGGAGCAGTCGTGCCGTCACCTCTTTTGGCAGTTTGGGATTCATCAGCTGATCTGATTTCAACAATTTTATTATCATCTAAGTGAAACTTCAGTCGACAGCTGACATCTTGAATCCTCTCTCTCTCTCTCTCTTTGTGTAAAGCGCATCGTCGGCAGAGACATAGATGTCCTTTGTCTCGTTTGCCGGAGCCATCCCGCCAGCCGGGGACAAAAAAAAAAAACCCGGTGGACCCCACGCAAGAAAAAAAAAGATACTCAGCGAAAGGAAGAAGTTCTGCTTTAACCACACGTGTCGGTGCATGTGTGGTCATGAAAGCGACAAATTGAAGGGCGCTTCTCAGAAATGAAAGAGGACCTCTTTCATTTAAGGTCTCAGAGAGTGTGTCTCTACCTCGGGAGCAGGCCGGGCCGCTTTGTCAGCGCCAGCGCCAGCGCCTCGCTATAAGCAGTGCCAGCAAGCCGATGAATAATTGACGGCTGCATTCTGTACTTTGGTGAATTTTAAAGTTGCGTTCCTGCCGAGGCTCTAAATGGCAGAGGGAAGGGGGGGGGGGGGGGGGCGTTAATCATTCATGCGCTGCTTTTACCCGCTTTGCTTGAGGTCGCTGTCCTGAAGGCAGCTGGGCAGAAGCAAAGTGGAAGAAGAGGAGCGGCGTGGCCAAATGGATTAGCGTGCTCCCCCATCCCTTTTATGGTGGAAAAGACTCGAAGACATGCCGAACTTCACGTTGGGCCGAGTTTAACTTCGCTGCTGAGACTTGAACTCTAGGATTTCATCCACAAGAAAGGAAAACTGCAACGTCGGAATTATTCTTCTGATATCTATCCACCGTTTGCTGAGGAACGTGAAGCTGATCAATTGATGCTGAGTGGACTTTTTTGGCTCAAATATTAATTTTTTATATCCGGCACTATCATAGTATGGGTAGAGAGATTGGCATTTGTCTTGTCCCTCCATGTCAGTGTGAGGAATACCCCCTCCTTTAAATGGACCCCGGGGAGCCCCTTCTTGATTTCACAAGCCCTCAGGCTGCATTAAGAAACACTCGCAGCGTCTGCATGCTTTTTTTTTTTTTTACCTCGTGAGTATAGCACGGCGCCAAATATACCAATCAGCATTTGGTCACACTTCTTGGCTCGGAGAAAAACACACCTGATAGAGATCAAATAAATAGTCCTCCACAAACAGCTTCCCGTGTTATTCCTTGATTGATTGGATTGAGCGGTTTTCACGACATAGCCTGACTTCATCCCGTCCGAATGTTGACTGTAATTAGAGCGGTTATACAACTGTGACAGTTACGCTGCGCGATTCAGTCAGGAGTTAAGGTCAAACAAATATATCACTTCCTTTTCCCTTTCTTTTTCTAATTTCCTTCTCCTGCAGGGACTTGATGCCCAAGACGCTGGAGGGCCAGATCACCATGGAGAAAACCCCCAGTTACTTTGTGACCAGAGAGGCTCCGGCCCGGATCTCCGCCATGTCCCGGGACACCAAGCTGATCGTGGTAGTGAGGGATCCCGTTACCAGGGCGATCTCAGATTACACCCAGACGCTGTCTAAGAAGCCCGACATCCCCTCCTTCGAGAGCCTCACCTTCAAAAACAGGACTACGGGGCTCATCGACACCTCGTGGAGCGCCATCCAGATCGGCATCTACGCCAAGCACCTGGACAACTGGCTGCAGTACTTCCCCATGGGCCAGATCCTGTTCGTGAGCGGCGAGCGCCTGATCAGCGATCCGGCCGGGGAGCTGGGCCGGGTGCAGGACTTCCTCGGGCTCAAGAGGATCATAACGGACAAACACTTTTACTTCAACCAAACTAAGGGTTTCCCGTGCCTCAAGAAGGCAGAGGGCAGCAGCAAGCCTCACTGCCTGGGCAAAAGCAAAGGGCGGACCCATCCGCCCATTGACCCCGAGGTGGTGCAGCGGCTACGGGACTTCTACAGACCCTTCAACATGAAGTTCTACCAGATGACGGGCCGTTTCTTTGGCTGGGAGGACTGAATGTGTTCATTTCTGCGACGCTGAGGACTCCGGGGGAAACACTGCATTGGTGTTTGCAGTGAAACCAGATTCTGAGAATCAAGTTCTAATATCTAAAGCTCATTGCATAACATAGCAAGAATCTAATGTTGCAAAAAATAGTTCTATTGTATTTTTTTTAAGTTATAGTTTAATAAATAGTTTATGACTTGTGTAATTCAGACACTATCAATACAGTTTTGTCAAATATATTGTCATGGTTGTGATTTTATTTTGAAATACTTTTCCCTCCGGATATTGGAACTTTATTCTCAGAATCTTGCTTTTTTTTCTCTCCCTTTGTTCTCATTACATCCTCAGTACTAACCATAAGCAATATATGGCTCTGACAGATATGCAATATTTCACTGTTACATTTTGCGTTACCTCTAATCTACAATCGTGGATTTATTTTGGAAAAACATATTGATTTATTTTTAAAAAAATTCAAGAATCTTCATATCTCCACGCCACCGTCTGAAGAATTATTTTCATTTTTGAGTCCTTGGCTGTTCACCATCATCTGCAGTGCTTCATGAAAGAAGATGAATGGCGTTGCCGGGGCTCCTGATCAAAACCCTCATTGTGAGATTTGATTTTAAATATTCATAGCTGCTTTTGAGATTTAACATTTTCTAGCAAAAACAATATGAAAGGTAAATAAATAAAATATATGAATATTTTTAAAATGTATTTATTCAAGAATTATGCAAACAGTAAGTACGTATTTTGAATAACTTCAGAGTGATTATTTCTTATTATAATTCTGATCCGTGTGACTTTAGAATTGTGTTTGTTTAGCACTGAACTGTAAAATCATTTTCATCTTTATTTTAATTCCAGGTCATCCATTCTAAAGATTGACTTCGTCTCATCTTCTGATCGCTGTTTTCTACAAGGCATCGGGGTTTTTAAGGTCACTCCTTGAATAAAAGATCTTTTATGTTATGTTCTTCTTCTCTTTTCACGGCAGTGAAAACCAGAGAAGAGAAGATAATCACTCCTATACTTCTTCTGGCATAAAATCCAAGTTAGCATGTTAGTAAGACGTTTAATGCACAACCTAAAATAATGCTCAACTTACTGATTAAATATAATATATATATATGAACCAACATGTTTCCACACACTGGGCCTCCGCCTCGTCTTGTATGGTTATGGAAGGGATCCAACAGCCATTGGAATAAAGTTTTATTCAAATAACTTTACTGACAAAAGAGAAAACAGGACGAAACAAGAATATTCATGACTTGACTTGAATACATGCAGTAAATTCAACTTGTGCAAAACATGCTTTCATCACAAGACAGAATAACTCGTGCCCCCCCCTTTCCATCTGTGCTGCGCGCCACAAACACTGATGACGTGGACGCAGGCGCACCTGTCTGGAGCCCACCTGCGCGCAATTAGCTCGCGCTCCTTTTGCTGTAACTCAAACTAATCCACATCATCCCTCCACTCATCCAGAGCCCCTCTCCACGCACGCACGCAACTCTCAGCCTGGTTGTTTTTACGCACGCGGAGTCGGCGGCTTTGTGCTCGAAGCGCCAGAAGCATCCACGGGCCGTGTAAAAACGATGAAGCGCGGGGATCAGAGAGATTCCTTTGAAGGAGACGGCAGCATCTTTCGTGAAACGCACATGCATATATGTGTCATAAACTCGCACGCACTCGCAGTGACCCGCTCGTGGATGAGTCCGCCACCCACTTGTGCCCTGCGGTGGGGACACGATGAGGATCAGACCTTTGTTTTCCCCGGATCCCAGAAGAGGAAGCCCTTAAATCCCCAGCCAAGTCTGAGCAAACATCTCCAGCAGGCACGCTCCACGCACAGCCTTAATCCAAACAGCCACAGGGGCGCGTGAGCGGCGCGTTCAATTTCAAGTTCGCATTATCGATCGTGGGTTCTAGCTTAAAGGGAGATCTTCAGACTTCAAAGAGGAATTTCCAGGTGTTATCTGGTGCCAGATGTGGCCAAGATGATACCTGCGTGATCATCTCCGGGCCAGCGCGCATGGGCGCGTTTAATTCGTCGCACTGGTCGAACCGGGAGAGATCTCCAATCCGCAGAGCTTTTGTTTGTTTTCTATATTAACCAGAATACATTTTTCCTCGTCGTGACAGAACAAAGACGAAGCGGCCACCCAAAAGGAAAGGCATTTTTTTTGGTCTTAAGTCTAAAGGCATTCCAGTGAATTTGGCCGATTGTGATGAGAAGCCATGCCAGTCATGGAACTCTTTGAACTGTCACTTCTGTGCAGCAGCAGCAGCAGCCACACAGAACCAGCCACACAGAACCAGCCGTTCAGATTGTCTGCATGGGAGCAGGACTCTTTCCAGACGTGTGTTTTGACTTGGACATTTTCACGCATCGCTCCTTCAGGCAGCCTCCCTCACAAGAGCTGCTGCTTCTCAAAGTGTTCTAATTGCTCTTGACAGATGATTACAGATGTGTTCATGTTAAACTCAGATTTTCCCTCCTCCCGGATGAAAAGCAGAGTGGCAGAACTCTAAACAAGGAGGCCATGAATCGTCTGAGGAGCAGAACCCAAATGTCCTCAAGGGAGACGCTGGTCCTGCCACTCAGGACTGGAACCTCTTAGTCACGGAAGGAGCTCCCACGTTTCCTGCGTTTCTCTGTTTCACATCATCTATATATACACTTAAGAGCAACTTAAGAATGATTCTTATGCAAATTACTGCAGCCGGGAAAAAAAGTAGGTCCTTGTCGGTGAGATCTAACCAGAGTAAAGACGATCATGTGGATGAATGGCTGAGCTCTGCTCCAGGTAAGCACATCCTGATCTAATCATTAAGCTCGTAACCAGAACTGGGACACGGCGTGTGAATAAATAATCTCCATGTTTACCTCACTTTAAGCCTCAGAAGTCTGTACGTTGGCACGTCAGGGTGTCGTGGTACAAAAAGGACTTATTGTTATTCTGGAATTGTTAAAAAAAAATGGGTGGAGACATGGGAAGGGAGGGATCGAAAGGAGGGATGGTAGGGAGAGAAGGAGGGATGGAGGGAGGGATGGAGGGAGGTGCGTGAAGATTACTGGTCGTTTTAGAGGGAAATTAGGCGGCGCAGCCTGAAACAAATAGCTCTAAATAAATCATCAATGTTTAACTTATAAATAAATGAGACCTCACCCCTGTTTACCCCCCCCCCCCCCCCTCATTACAGACCCATCATGCTCAGAGGTCCACACACACACACTTTACCCCTTGGCTCACTTTAAGGCCAGAAACAAAGTTCCTGCACGCTGAGGCGAAAGGCACCGTGTTAATAATTGACATCGTCGGAGTGCCGCGGCGCCGAGGCCGAGGGACAGCGTGCAAAACACCACAGAAGAAAAGTCAAAGCGCACGGCGAGTAATTATTTATCGCCCGAGGCTACAGTCGCCGTGTCGCTGGAGGACGGCAGCGTGATGAGCCAACTCAGAGGCGAGGCCTTTTGAGCTGCTGCAGGTAGATGGACAGTTCGACGTGACCCCCCCCCCCCCCCCCCCCCCCCCACGCAGGATGTCAAAATGGAGGTCGGTCCTCAGTGCAGATAGTCGCCTCGGTAGATGTACAGTAGTTGGTCGACCTGATTTCAGACATACAACGCTCCGACTGTCTAGCACGACTCCACCCAACCACGCCGACGGCTCTAAGGTGACGCATGGCCACCCGAATTAACAGCTCCATAAACTGTGTGAACTCTCCCCGACAGGGAAGTCTTTTTCATTTTGAGAATAATAAAAACAAAAGTCCTCAAATGGTCGCCCTGCGCAACAACAGGGTTACAAACAGCCGTAGAGTCAGGGAGGGATCCTGTTGGCATTTCCATCTGCATCTACTTGTGCATCAGGTAAGCGATCCAGGTTGATGGCAGCGGAGCGGCTCCGGTGTCCCGTTTCGGGCAGCAGCTGGTGAGCGCAGCCCGGCCTGAGGTCACCCTCAGAGTCCCAGCAGCCCCCCTCATCGCCCACTCCCGGGCTCTGTTCCACACTCGCCTTGTCATCGTCATCCGATATCAGCTGTGCATGCATCGGAGCAGCAGGTCCGCTGCATGAGAATGGAGCTCCTTTAATTATTAGGGACAGTGTCTTTAGTCGAGCGATGACGGCTGAAATGCGTTCGGCGGTTCAGGCACTCAGGCATTCAGCCTCAGAGGCTCTGTGATAATTGATCACGTTGTAGAGGCGTGTATGCGATGCAAAAGGGCATGTAGGTGGAGTCGTGTTCCTTTTAGCCCACATTAGCACAATGTCAAAGCATTTATAATGACTGCAGATAATATTCTGAATATGCTCAGATGCAGCAGAGACCTTGGGAAAAAAACAGGCTTACAAGATATGCATAAATTGCACCAATAAAAAAGCAACTATATCTCCAGGTCAGGCGTTTATGCTAAGCTAGGGTACATCATCACAGAGCTCTGATTGGACAACATCCAGAATGCACTGACAAAATCCCGCAGAGCACAAATCCCGGGTCGCGACAGCAGCTAATGTTTGCATGTCGAGGTGGTGCAGACATCCACATGTCTTTAGGACAGGCGTGTGGCGTTGAAGATGAAGACGCAGTTCGGCGCCGCATCCACGGGTCAAGTCTTGTGCTGCTGGACTTTGTCAGTCCGTACAAGAGGGAGAGGTTTGGAACGACACCGTATATGGGACGGATTAAACGGGCTTTATGCTCGGGATGTTAAAGCCTGGCCTCTTCAGCTCACCAAGGAAATTGAGTTTGTGACCCAAAAAAATGCACTTTCCGCTTAACCCCCCCCCCCCCCCCCCCCTCCGACCAGCCATCACACACTAACTTTCTCTTTGAAGGCTAAACGGGCAGAAACGAGGGAGGATTGGTTGTTCTGGGGGGAGTTATGGAAGCCCTGATCCTATTACCCCACCCCCCTGTATAAAATGTGTCTGCAGGCCCCAGGAGCTTTTAACCTTTCGCAGCTCCGTACTTTGATTCACGGAAGAGGCTCTCATGCAAGCGTTCCCTTTTTTATGTCAAGCCAGGCCCGGCCACTGGAAAATGTGGCTCCAGCGTGGAGCGTGCGTCGGCCAGGTCACCCTCTAAGTGTGGGGATTCCCTTTATCCGTGGTTATAAGTGCCTCATAAGTAAACGGGATGGGGGGCAGAAAAAGTCCAAAGTGTGCATGACAACAACAGAAAACAGAAAGCATACAGACTTGCGCCGAACTCCTCCAAGCTGCAGACGATGTTAGTTGCAGAAAGTCTCAAGCACCTGCAACACGTTTGATATTTGGCAAAGAGCTTCAGATGGAAACAAGACGTCCTGATCCAGATATCAGATTCCTCATGGTCTCGTGCATTCATCATGCCGAACACAAACAAGAAAGAAGGTTTAAACCCGGTTCATTTCCCTCTCCGGTGTCTCCGGGGTTTGAAAAAGCAGGAAAGTGCTTCTAAACAAAAAGATGTCGCCAGTTAAATGGAGCGTAGTTAAAGCCAACGTGAGGCGTTTGTCTGTCAAAGGAATTTGTCGGCAGTGAATTAATCATCATTTAAACTGTGCATGGATATAGGGAGCAGAAGATCCTGGAGCGCCGGAGAACACAAGCTCATATTTGGCGAAGACGCAAATTACAGCAATTATTTGTTGCTGTATTTCCTTCAAACCTTGATGAGAGCTGTCATCTAAGGCGCTCCTTATTTCAACAACATTTAGAAGCGGTGACAAAAGACGGTTCGGGGGAACTCGGTGACGCCTCCCTTTGAGAAAGCGTCCTTCGGGTTTCGCCAATATTTCCTGACTCCAATTGTTAGCCTTCGCGATATCAACTTGTGTGGCGGCTTCTTAACTTGCCGTGCGCCTCGGCTAACGTGTTGGCTCAAATGCCACACAGAGAAGCTCTGGAAACAGGCATTAGAGTGGGCTAAATCCCCCCCCCCCCCCCCCCCCGAGTAGCCGTGTGCTTAGCGTGGTCTCTGAAAGGTATCCGACCGTTTATGTGAAACCTAAGCACGTCTTGATCAAAGGCTTTTCACAAGACTGCGAGGTGAATGAGGAGCCTTGTAGAATCCTTAACTGATGACTTTTTTTCAGCTTGCGTGTGCGTGTAGTGTCTCCAAAGACAGGAATCTTTCACCAGAGAGAGAGCGGATTAGCGCATCAAATCCAGCCCTTCAATCAATAGGGAGGTAATGGAGCGATAGAAACTATCTGAACACGCCCTGCCTGCCTGCACGGTGGATTTAAGCAGCTTTCTCTGCTGCACGGCCCAGTTTAAACCCTGCAGACAATTTAATCAAAAAAGACACGACTTGCAATCGTTTGTGTTCAGGAACTGGATACTATTAAAGAAAAGAAAACAGCTGTTGCAGAATCTATTGAATAGCCCCGTTCCTTTAATTTGCTAATTTTGCAGCCTCTATGGCGCAGTGGTGCTTTAAGATAAATGCTAACATCAGAAAGATAACGTTAGGCAGTTGCTTTACCGCTCAGCAAATAGAAGTGCAATGTCCGACGTTTTGAAACGGGTCGGATCGATACTCGTACCAAGATAACGCGCCAGCCAATGGAGTAGCGTGCTATCAGGTTGTTTTGCGTCGACATCGCCAGGAAGCTCAAAGAATTATGCTTCACCTCACATTTAACGAGCATCGACAAACACGCGTCGTCTTGCTGCCCCCGAGAGTTTGGCTTTAAGGAAAGTGAATAAACAGCAACTTGAAGGAGAGAGCAGAGCTAATGTCAGTACTTATTACGTCATTTTAGTACCTGCTGGGTTAAAAAACGTGCAATTTCAGTCCGTTTAGCATTTTAGCGGGGATGAAGTTCACCACGAAGGTACTTGGTGACAGTAGCTGCAACCCGTCGAGTTTGTGTTTGCACAGACTCGACCCCCTGACCTCCTCCCGCGGGCTCTCGACCTCCCTCGCTGACCCGTCAACAAACCAATTTGTCAGCAGCGACCCCTCCGAGTCCGAACCGGTCACCGTGACTTCTCTGCAGTCGATACGAGGACTTTGTAAACACTTAGAGGTTGAGATAAAGAGCAGAGCCTGTAGCGCGTTCTCATAAATATAAATGAACGTCTCCGTCGTATACAAGCTGGAGTTCAAGCACTAATGCGGCGTTTAACATGACGTGCAGTGTAGGAAGTGAAGATCAATTGTGGAGACCAATAATGCACTCAATTAAAACTGAGGACGCATTTTGCATATTTCGATTCTATACGTTTTCTCCTCATTCTCCTCTTTAAAGCGCAGTTTTCTGCAGTGAATGTAAATCCAGCTGTATTATACAGTCTTAATCATTCGTTATCTGCTTTTCCCAACAAGTGAGGATGCCAGGCAAATTAATAATCCATGAAACCTAAAGAGACAAGGAGCCAATTCATCCGTTTGGAGCACGGATCCATCGATGGGACCCGAGAGCTTTAAAGAGCTGTTGTAAAATGTATTTTTAAATAGGGAGAGAGACAAGATAGAGGCAATTTGTAGCTTTATTATAGAAAGGAAAAATGCATGAAGAAGGGCAGGAGATGAAATCTCAGCGCGTGATTGGCACATGTAGATTACGGAACCTGCGGCGTGGCGGCGGTCCACGCCGTCGAGCCCCAGCGTGGAGCCAGCTGTGGAAACACTTTGCTCCGCACTTTTTCCACGTCTCCTATGACATAAGATATTAGCGACTCCCGCTTCATGAATCCATGTCATGCATGAAAGCAGGAGAAAGAAATCAAAGAAGTCCCACTAACTTACTGAGGGGAGACCACCACTGACTTTATGTTCCTTTTCCTCGCCCGCTCTTTGTCATCGTCAGCCTCGTCTTTTTCTGTCTCCCTCCACTCTGCGACTCGGCGTTCGATGGTCAGCATGTAGAAAGCAGGAGATTACCCGGAGGAAAAACAGAACCAGAAATGTATAAAGCGGGGAATGCCAAAAAGAGGTTCACGCTAACGTGCCCCCACTGACAAGAGCGGTACATACACACCTAACGATGAGTGTAACAGGTTATTCGCACGCCGACAAGCGTCGCCTTGGCATGCGACTCCGTTTCCAGTGGCAGATGGCGAGCGCCTGCGTTAACGCTGATGGGACCGCCATCCTCCGAGGCCTCATTCGGCGTCATCCTCTCTTTTCAAGCGCCGGAGACGGAAGCAGCGATTCGAAAATTGTCAAAGCTGCAGAGAGGACTGTGGGAAAACGCGATAACGCGAGACAACCAAACAACCCGACTGCGGAAACAAAGGAGGCGCTGGAAGGTGGAACGAGAGGCCTCTCTGGGTTTGAACTCGTCACAGATGGAATAGTCGGTTGATCAAGAGCTCCTACAAATTTGGCAAATGATCTGAGCTGCTAGAAAATAAGGCCTCAGTGCAGAGATGATGTTGTCGTCTCTGACCTTCGTGATGCGTGGCGAACACAAATAAAGCCTAAACTGTCTTGGATAACTTTGTGGAAATGGTTCACAAAGGACAGAGTGGAAATGGTCAAAAGGCCGTGGGGGCGTGGAGGTCACGAGAAGCTTTAAGCAGCATTTACAGGTGTCGTTTTGAATGGATGGAGGCGAGTCGGCGCAGGAGGAGAGGCGGGATCCTCGCATTCGGCACGCAATCCATTTCTTCATGGCACAGACGTTAAATGCTTAAGCAGCTCCGGGCCAGAAAACACAAGGTAGCGCTTTAATCAAAAGTCGCATGCATTATCTCTGCACGTCAAGGGAAGGGTTCGCAGACGGTACTAAGAGGTGAGTAAAAGCTAATTTGCTTCCTCAACCGAGGGGGGAGACGGGCCGCTTGGGGGGGGCGGGGTCCCTGTCCGCGGACCACGTGTCGAGGAAATGAGGAACGTGTGCGGTATCACGATGCTGGCAGGCGATGGGGGGTTTGAACATGGAGGTAGGATTAAGGCTGTCAATAGACTGCAGTGTGGCTGATCCTGTAAGAGCTGTCCCGGGGGGGGGCAAACACCGGCTGCTCTAGCAGACCTTTCCTCCCGTGGATGATGAGGTGCGTCAGCTGATTAATGCCACACAGAACTTTGGAGGTCACTTCCAGGACTTGAATTAAGCCAGGCACACTAACTAAATCACACTTACAGAGTAGAGTTCTCAGTAGAGTATCTTCAATTAGACTCAGCAGAGGCTGCAGGAAACCTGATTACCGTGTTTACTCGAGGAGTAATCCGGAATTCCAAAGGTCAAGGGGGGGGGGGGGGGGGGGGGGTAATGGAATATCTGTTAACCTACTGCAGATACAAGAGATTCAGACGAAATGTAAAGTCATGCATGCTGTACGGTAGTTGTGTGATACGTTCAGGGGCTGTTTGGGAGACTCACGTTATAGCCAGACAGCTAAATCAGATTAACAAGCCAAATTCAAGTACTTCCACCAACGGTATGGAGACGCTGATCGCATTACAGCAACGAGCCCTTCTCCAGAAAACCTACAGGAACTGGCTTTTTATGGCCTCTAATTAATCGACTGTCCAACCTGCCCACCGGCACATCTGTGACAATTTTATCTTAATTGCCGAGTCGTACCTCGCCCTGTTTGCCGAGCTTTTGGTCAAATAAACTGTTTTTTTTTTTTTTGTCTCATTGAATCGCAGGTTCAGAGGCGGAGGCTCTCAAGACCTCGAGTGAATCCTGCCGCCAACATCTATTATGACCCCTTTCTTGTCTGCCGCGTCGTCTCTCGCAGGGAAATAAACAAACAACCCAAAAAATAAATTAAAAGAGGAAACGTTGCAGAAGCTGAAACGCCTCAACTTCCTTCTTAGCGGGAGTTTGAGCAACAACTGAACGTCTGAAGAGTGAAAGAAACTTTCAAACAATTAACGAGTCATGATGGTCAGAACAGCGATGAGAAGACGGATGAATGAAAACTGCCGCCATGTGACATTTTGGATGAAACGATGTGAGTGATGACTTTAGCCGAAGTCACGGCGGCGCTCGCCTCCCTTCCCGTCTCCGTCTCCGGCCTCCGCCCACGCAGAAGAGCCATCAAAGCCTTGTCCGTGTGGTCAGACGGAGCATGTTTTCTTTCCTGCCTTCGCCGTTTTACGAGCAACCGCAACATATTTCTATTTCTCTTTGCTCCCCCCCCCCCATTCGATCAAGCCTCCTCCGTCACCGCTCCGGGTATCTGGCTAATGCTTCACATGTTCAGCTAAATACCCATATTCTGACGCTCTCCAGGAGAAGGCATGCATAATTTAGATGGAGGAGAAGTTTGGGAGGAGACCAGGAGGAGCGGCAAACAACAACACATTAGGCTAATCTCTCAGGGATATGCCGTCTTGTTGAGAATCAATGTTTCATACTGTGGGATTTTCTTTTCTCAGAGGAAAATGTGGGTTTTTTTGCTGTGGGGAAGGGCGGCCAAAAGCAAAACTTCAGAGAACAAACCTCCAGACCACCGGAGTTAGCATCTAGCTTACTTTGGCATGGGATGCTTTTCTATCAGGCACAGTTTTTTATGAATGGGATCTGAGCAGGTTTCCTGATAGTTCATTTTTTGCACCAGTCCATCAAATCCGCATCAAATCCTTGACTCGGCCTTGCGAATGTAGCAGGAAACCATCTGCCAGCTAGCGGTAAGAGGATAAGGCTTCAGCATGTGATCACCAAAACTGGATGACTTGGAGAGTGGGAAAAGTTTGTCTTCCAGCAGACGGTAGTTTGTGTTCCAGTTTTTGCTGAGAGCAGGATCGCACTCTGGGATGAAGCGGAATGGATCCTGGAAGCTGCTGCTGATGCTGATGTGTGGGAGTTTACGCATCATACCTGAAGAGAACGTAGCTCAACCGATTTTACATGCTGCCCAGCTGCATTGTGGGTAATGTTCCCCTACTTTCTTCCGGGGGGGAACAATCGCTTTGCATACCTAAAAGAGGATCTATTTTGTCAGACACGCTCAAGCACCAGCCAAGAAAGTCGGTGCGGCTATGTTAGCGCCCAGGAGGGACACGTCTGAACGTCTCCACCGAAGTAGGATGAGTTTGACGGCGGCAAAGCGGGGGGGGGGGGGGGCATGCTGGCCAGCAATCTGAGCGAGGACAGCAGCTTGTTGCAGAATCCTATCTGCTGCTGCTGTGAGCGAGATAATAGGTTTGTTTCTCCTCCAGGCTTCCTGTCTGTGTCCGCTAAAACAGACTGGCCTGCTTAGGATGAAGGGATGGATGAAAAGATGGTGGAGAGAATTTTGCCTCGGGGGGGCGCTGAACAATGTCATCCTGTCGTGATTCACGCGTTGGCAGTCGGGAGGCAGCATCTCACGCCTTGTTTTGTTGTACCAACCTGTCGGCGCGCACGCCGCACTCGCATCCTCGTGGTTGCACTTTTGAAGTTTTCCGATAAACGCCAGGAGAAATCGATTAAAGGTGATTCACGGCATGAAAAAGAATGTCAATTGGCTTGCCGGAATAATTAGAGATGTCTTTGATGGCATGTGAATTTTGCTGGGAAGGTTAGGAGCATGCCAAAAGGAGCTGATTCAGTTTTAATGATATAAATAACAAAGTGGAGTTCTGAATAGACCCCACAACTTTGTTCTGACACTTGACAGGTATCGGCTCCAGTCATCCTCATGCATCATCTCTAAATTGCCATTTAATAGCACGCAATCAATTCGCCATTACAAAGACTTGGAGCGCAAATATTTCTTTATCCGAGGCGAAGGTGAGTTTTACTCACGTTCTTCAGCGTTCACTTAGGGTGTGTGTGTGTGTGTGTGTGTGCGCAGTACTGGAGGGCGGCCAGTGTACCACATACCTGTGGTGTTTCTTCTTACCGAAAAGTACAGGGTGGTGCAACAGCTCCCAAACAGAGGTTGAGAAGCGGGCCGGAGTCCAAATCTGAGGCTGACTCTCAACCTGGCACCGCGCTTGTTTTGTGATTTTCTAGTTCAGCCTGTGCGAAGTGCGTTTGGCTTGGAGGAGATCTGGCAGTAAAAAAAAAAAAACAGAAAGAAAGAGAGGGAGAGAGAAATTAACGTTGGAAAAAAGCAGCCTCTGCTCGAGGATTAGGAAGCAGGAACAAAGAACATTACTCTTCATTTTTGTCACATTCGACTTTGCCAGCAACCATATGGTGGAAGGAAAACAAGCCACAGAATTATGATGAATGCAGTCAAAGACGGAAAGCAGCTGCAGACGCAGAACACGCTGCATGGATAGATACGTCCCGAAACTTCCATCCTCACTTGGGTAAGCAGAGGATTTTGGATTAGATTAAATTACCGGCGTTGCCAAACTAATTACATTTCCTCGGAGATTCCCCTGATCACTTCGTGTCTGTTTTGACAGTATCGGGTTCCGTAGCACGTCACGCTCGATTTTACACTTTTGTACAAAAAATACCGAATAACCTACCGTTAAGAAATACTCGGTTTTCAGGCAGCTTCCTGTCTAGGTTAGATCCCCCCCCCCCTCCCTGCAACAGAGCCACCACCCTGGATAACAGGCTTTCAGCGCTGCTCTGGGTTATCATCAGAGTCCATCCACCGGCCTCAAGGCCAATATCTTTGTCTCAAGGGTGCACAGATTACCATCATTTTCCTTCCCTCCTGTTGCCGGTCCCAAAAGCGGAGGCTCAGCTGTCTCTTAGTTTGACCCTTTTGCTGTTGTCAAAACATGTTCATTACCTTGCAGCTTAAGCTCTTAAAAGACCGTCCCGCTTCTACGACTAAACATGGGGTCAAACAGGGTACCGCCCGGACAAAAAGCACGAGAGGTGACGAGGGATCTGGGTCGAAGCCACCTCGACACCTCCCACGAAATCAGCTTGATAGCAAACCCTTAACGGCGTGAGATTTATGTCAAAATTAAAAACTGGACTTTTTTATTCCCACTCCATCTCCCTCTGTCTCTGTTGCACATGTAATGTTCCCTCCTCCATTATTAAAAAAAAAATAAACTACTTCTTTCCATCTGGATGTTCTCCAAAGTTGTAATATTTTTACAACTCTGTAAAAATGAGCAGAGTAAAAAGTGATGATTTTGCAGGCTTTGGACCGGTCGCCCCAAGCAAACCTCAGAAGCTGATGCTGAGTGGAAGAAAAAGGTGCAAAGTGCCTTTAAGTTTAAATATCTAATCAGCCTATGTCATGATGTCACGCATTATTTAATTCTGAATTGTCTTTGCACCCTGAAACATTCATTACGTAACAATATTTGACATTGTTGATTGTGAGATATTTGAAAGCACGGAGGAGGAGAAAGCAAGAATCACTGGAGGACTTGAAAATTACCACCTGCAATGGAACCATTATTATTATTATATGCAATAAAATAAGGGCTTGACTAAATGTATACGACACACAACTTCCTCCATTACTCGCCATCCTGCAGGAAGTTCAATGCAAAAATAAATCTCCTGTCAAGTCGCTCATAACCTCAAGTCACTGTGGACATTCGCCACCTCACGGAGACACCAGAGAAGCATTTAGCCTTTTTAAGTAAAGGGTTTGAGCTTGAAACGGCTCTATTTAGCTGAAACATGTTGGAGAAGAAGTTTTGATGGAGCACAGCGAAGCGCGAGAAGTTGTGGGGAGAACCGAATGCGGCTTCTGGCACTTGGAAGTGGTTTTGTGTTGGACGCTGTATGTTGAAAGCCGCTATGAATGATTTCAGTTTTAACTCTCTTCATCCTTTGGTGGGACTTGAAAATGAAATGCGAGATATCCCAACTGCTTGGGAGGATTGGCTCGACGAGTGTTTTGTTCTTACTGTTATTAATTAGCGCCGAGGGCAGACTATGCGAATTCAGACGTGATTTACAACGGCCGGAGCGAAATCAAGCCGAGGAGAAGCCCGGCTCGATTTTCTGGTGCCTTTCACATCGCGATTAAACGTGATGGACGGGGCATTTATCACGGTTAAGCCTTCCCACAATTAGGAGCTGTGTGTGATTATCCGTATAAACTCCGGCCCTGACCTCTCCCAGTCGCTCCTGCTCTTTTGTCGTCTGCGGTGGGAAGGCATTCGGACGCCACTGTCGAAAACTGACTTCCTAATGGCGTCATTTTATTTTGAGCTTGTGCCGCTGCCAGCGCCGCGCCGAGATCAACTAGCTGAGCTCGGCTGGGTGAGATTTTTTTTATTATTGTGTATGTGTTTGCTCGGTTTTCCAGTGAAATTCAAATAAAAGAATTGATGCCCTTAAAGGGCCAGCGTAAGGCCGAGCCATGTTTCACAGCCCACAGGCTTCTGAGTCTAATTAACTTGTTTACGCAGACGGGGAACGGGAATGGGCGTCGGCAGATGGAGAGACGTGGATTTCTTTGGACAGACGAGGGCTCTTTATGACTGAGGATTCCGGTCATCTCTCCTCCCTTTGGAGAAAGTGAGTGCAAGGAAGAGGAAAGTCGTGTTTGGCAGGTTTCTTTTGTTGTTTGTTTGTTTTTTCTTCCTCCAAACGATCTCAGATTTTTTTGAAATCACCGCAGCCGTGACAAACGGTGAACAGCAGCGGAGAGTCGGGCTGTGTTGTGGTCAAAACATGGCGCTTTTGGGCTGCTGTTCGGCTTTGCTTGTTAGGTGTTTTGATATTTTTGGCAGAATCCGGCGTTGTCTCGTGGTTTGGGGTTTGCGTTTGAGATAGAAACCAAAAGTCTGTGTATCGCAGCCCACGAAGCAGGCTTCACTGCTGTCAGTCACCGCTTCCAGTCAGTGTGATGAAGCTCTTCCGCTCTTGTCTTGTCCAAAGAGGAACTTTCTCACCATTCCCAAAATAAAGCCATTAAAAGGGGGGGATAGGAGAGAGCCCCGGCAGGCAGCTCTTCTACTAAATGCTTTGCCGGGAAGACATTTTTTTGTACGACCAAAAGGCTAAAACTGGTCGCACGCCGTCGTATCCTTCAATCGATCATTTTAATAACTTCCAAAGTACTTGAATGTAATTTATGGAGCTCTTTATTACAGCACATTTGACAAGCAGAGCTTTTTCTTTTATTGCACTCCAAATATAACTCCCCAGAGATTTAGTATAATACTCTCGAGCATCACCTAATGCAGATAAGAATTCTGCACTGGCATAAGAAATACCTTGGGGCACCTGCTCTCAGGTGGGAGGGCCCTGTGTGGAGGTTTCTGAACAGGCTTTGGTACCTGTTAACATCCCCCCCCCCCCCGTCCTCGGCTACAGTTAACTCACCTTTCAGTATAAAAGTCTCCTCGGCTTGCCGGACAAGGCAGCAGATGTTGCGTTGGCCCGATCACGCAGACGTGCTTGATCCAGGATGATTGGCCGTAATTATAGGCTGTAAGCTGATAGTGGGGGGGGGGATAGGAGACTCATTGAGACGCCGGCCATGCCAGTGTTTATGAATGCATTCAGGCACTGTTACGAGGACAGCCTGGATAGGGGGGGGACGACGACTACGATTTCAATAGGAGCACCTGGAGAAGTGGAGCGGGTTAAACAGTGAAAGGTTTGTAAGCGTGTGTGTGTGTGTGTGTGTGTGTGTGTGGAGGTGGACAGTGTCACACCTGTTGTGCATTGGGAAGCAGATTTTTGCTCATTCTTTTAATTCGTCATCTAACATTTTAAGTATTTCAGGTGTGTTTTTTCAGATGCCGATTAGCTTAGCATAGCATACACCCTGAAGGCAGGAGGATATACCTTTGAAGCTGACTACATAACGTAATCTGAGTGAACCAATGTCATGCGACCAAAGTTTTTCTTCAAAAATAGCATGATCTCACGCGACCACCATGTCCCCGATGACCACCAAATCTGATTTATTTTAACAATGCTTTGGTAGAAACAGAATCTTGTGTCATCGTCCCTTAAGACTAAAACAAATTCAAGCAAACGACACGAGCAACTTTGTCAGCCTGGAAGACAACGAGAGAGACCAGGGAGAGAGAACTGAGGAGGAAAAGAGGATAAAATCAGAGGGCCGTGTGGTGGGAGGCACCTAATTGTCTACTGCAGCATGTAATGAAAAGCTTACTTCACATCAATCTTTCATTATTAAGAGCTATTTCTGTCTTGATGCAATGGACAAATAGATTTATCTTCAGGATGAAGACTAAAAAAAAAAAGAGAGAGAAGGTGAAAACACAAAAATACAGATCTAAATGGATTGTATGCTGGCTCTTCATCATTTGTTGAAATGTATATATATAAGTATGTATGAGAAATTATTTAATCATTTCATTGAGAATATAAAGTCAACTTCTGTTGCAGTTCATGTTTGTCATCTTCTTTGAGAACACTGCCCCCTATCTCTGAAAGCCATATTACACGTCAGTACAATCTGATAGAAAAAAATGATGACATGTATTGTATTGTTTGATTTAAAAACTTCCCTTCCTGTGCGTTGTATACTGCACAGCTTCACCCATCATCTCTGAGCTCGAACCGGTGAAGCATTGAAACTGGGTTCGAGCGAACTGGGCCCCTGAACCAAGGCCGGCAGGAAGGGGGGGGGGGGGGGGGGGGGGCAATGAAGAGGAGGGGAGGCTCATCAGACGATTAATACGGGGTGAAGAGACACGTCTGTGTGGATTTCACTCATCTCCATCCTCCAAATAACCCCACTGGATAAAATATGCTTTGAGTGGAGATGATTACCTCTTTATCACGGCCCTCTATATTTATCCCCCCACCGCTCTCTTCTTCTTCTTCTCTCGAGCTTCTCTCCCTGCACTCAGGAAAATAAGCCTCCGTCTCCATGAGGCCGCTCACTTCTTAAAAGTCCTGAAGAGATAAGCACTTTGAACTCGTTCCCACTCCTACACCCTCTTAGCTTTTGAAGGTAAAGTACACCAGATTACAGATTAAAAGTTAGAGGAGGAAATTAGTGTGTGAGCTGAAGTAAGACAGCCAAAGAAAAACCAGGAATCATGATAATAATAATTACTAAATGTCTAAACTCTATTTCAGGAACGTGAGCCTTCTGGATAGGATTGATTGCATTTGTCTAGACATTTAAAAAAAAAAAAGAATAGTTACGGTTATTATTCACATTTACAAAACGTCCGTAGAATATGCACCACAACTTTTCAAAATAAAAGTATGATTTTTATATTAATAGTTTAGTCTTACCTGTGACATCGTATACAAAACTTCAACCCAATGATGTCACACAAGAAAATACCTTGTTCAGAATCCCTTTACTCAAGTACTTCACCTAAGTACAGTTTTGAGGTACTTTTGAGTCAAGTATTGTTCCTTTTCAGTCTGCTTTAAGAAATACATTCAATATTTGAAGTAGCCAGGTACATACTTTACATTCATGTTGTATTTACTTTCCTCTACTGCTCTTCAGTAACTTCCATCGCCCTCCTGTAAGGTACTCTGCGGTTGAGAAACGCAGGCTCTACGGTGGCCTGCGTTTCCCCATCGTATGTGCAGATTGTCAGGCGGAGACTGTTTTCCCAGCTGTCTCAGGAACGCCAGGCATGAGAGAACGACGGAGGAGTGACGGATCCGAATCCCCGAGGATTAGCATGCAGAAGACATCCTGGTGCGGAGCAGGAGCGGATTTAAAAGCACTTTTCTGATAATAACGCATCTCTGAAGTCGGCAGGACGGGGAGGAGGAGGACTCGCCGGACGAGATTCTTTGTGAAGAAATGAGCCAGTATGGTGGGGGTGGGGGGGGTAAAGTGCACATGGTGAAGAAAAGAAAACAGGACCTCATCCCTGTCCTCTTTGAACTAAGAACCACCTGCTCCCTCCTAAAACAACTCGTCTGGCTTTTTTATTATTATGCCTCTCTCCGCTAGAACACATGCTCAAAGGGGGGACATTTTTCCTCATGTGCTCTCCCCCCCCCCCTGTTTAAGATGCACATATAAAGATGTCATCTCGTGAAACATCCCAGCTTTCTATAGATGAAAGTCAAGGAAGAGTGCACGTTGGCATTTACGACAAATACCCGAGGAAAGAACTGTCTTCCCTTGAAAGGAAATGTTTAGTTTTCAGAGCGCCGGTGTCGTCGGCCCGGGACGTCTCAATCAGTCGTGATTCCGTAAGAGATATGTTCATCCACGCATTCATCTCAGCAGGCATCAAAAGGCCCCAGCGGGCCGCCTCCGCCACACCCTGGCTGGAGGTTACGCTTGCAAAATGCCGCTATTGTCAACCATCTGGCGAACTTTCTCTTTCGCCATCGCCACTTGTTGCCACCGCGGAGCAGCCAGCCACAATGGGCTGTCACCTTGTAATGAACCCTCGGGGTGCAAGGCACTGATTTAAAGTCCCATTACAGTCACAATGCAGAGTGACGGCCGCGGCGTGGCGGTTTGTTGGCTCCCGGTGCACAGTAAATGTTACCGGGTAACGCCGGACGAAGAAGGTAACAGATTGGCGTTCTTGTATTTCTCGTTCCCGAGCTTCTCCGTTTGGAGTTTGTCTTGATGAGATATTCAATATCCCGCACCACTGGGGTGGAAAATTAAAAATTAAAATTAATATATTACAACGCGTTTATTTAAATGTAGGTGTGTAATATGCGCCGACTCTGCGCCGCGATGAGAAACGACCACGGCTTCCGTTCGGGCCGACCGTGTCGACTCGTGTTCCTGCCCAGTGTGTGTGAGCCGTGTTGGAAAAGGCGGCGAGCAGCATGAGGCCGGAGGGACAGCGTCCGCCGGCGTCACAGGGCTCCTTTCATCTCCCCGTGCAGCCGCCACGGCGGGTCAGGGGGCTGAAGGGCACCAACGGTGGCAAAGCATGCTGGGATACATGGACTGTGAGTCACTCTCCCGCTGGCGCTCTTAGCGGGTTTGTCGCTAGGGTACGCTGGCAGCTGCTCCGGCGCTGCATGGAAACCGACCTATGGGGGGGGCATTCGTTCTGGTCGGATCCGTGTAGGATGTCTTTCCGCAAATGCATTTGAATTCCTCATCTGTATTCAAACGGAGCTCGACTACATTACCATTTGCCTTTTAAGCGTTAAAGATGCATTATAATAACAAATTAGAATGGCCAGACGTTCAATCTTTGTAAGGTCTGGATCAATTAGCCCCGCCTTTAGCTCTTGCTAATAATTAACCCGTTTCCCCATTTCCTCCCGGAGCTCCGTATTATTCCTCCACGTCTGCTCACAGCAATCCCAAACACAGTGATCAGGAATGTTGAGTCTCTTTCCCCTTTTTTTTTTTTTTTTTTGAAAACCAAATTGTCCATTCGAGACAGCTTTTTGGGCCACCTGAGACAAAGCGATAATCTCTGGTCATCGGTAGAGCTGCTGAATTCACTGCGACTGAATGATGCATCCCCGACGGTGCATCATCAGGCGTGTGGGTCCCCGGCTGGCAGGGAGGCAATAGGAAACACAGAAACCCTTCCGATATTAACGACCCTGTCGAGCTGAGAGCCTGGGATGCCGTTCGGAGAGAGGCGCTAAATGTCCCCCGAGTACTGAGAACATAACATTATGAGCATTTATATGAATATCCTCCCATCGCGGCACAAGACCCGCCTGTCCTTGAGTTCCCATGGATATAATAAAGAGGTGCCCCCCCCTCTTGTAACTCAATACACAGATATTGCCTACAAGTGGTGGCGCCGAGCGATGAAATGGAATCAGAACAAGGTGATGACAATGATGCCGCTTGTGGTGGAGTTGGAGACTTCAAGGGTCCATTTCCCCCCCGTGTTTCAGCCGTCCCCTTGAAGTCCTCAGCGTCCCCCTCTTCAGCCTCCGCTTTGGAAGTCCTTGCCTTAATAATGGCGGCAATACAAAATAAATCCAAAAAAACAAGTTTGCAAAGTGTTTCAAATATGGCAGTCGTGATCAGCAGGCGACGTAAAAGTTGTTGCTGAATGAAAGGCATCGGATCAGAACTGATGAGCCTGACGGGACACACACACACACACACACACACACACACCAATGATATAAGATTGATAGCCTGTCAGTTATTGGAACGAAACGAGGCTTTTATGGATTTTCCTGAACAACAACTAGCTGACATTCCCAGAGAAGGTCGGAATCATTAAAGTAAAGGGTTTCATCTGATTGGTTTATTTGACGACTGATCATCAGACGGAAAGGAAAGTGACTCAGCTCTTGAACAGGCTACATGCAGGCTTTCATGGGGGAGGGGGGGGATTTGTATTTGTCAAACATCCCATCGAGTTTTCTTCTTTCCCCCAAAAAAGCGTTTGGGGGGGGGAAAACTTCTTTTTGACAAGCGATGGAAACCCCCTGGTGGAAGACGGAGGCTTAAGCATTCTTCAGGCAGAAACCCCCAATAAGATCCTGTGATGAGCCAAGATGCTGTCATCTTTAGGGGGGGTCCCCAAATGTCTGTCACACACCTGCCACTGTCTTTTATAAAGGCTGAGATGTCGCTGGAGCTCTGCCAATCAGATCCGGCTCCTCCTGCAGCACTTCAATGGCAACGTCAGTGTCAGGTTCCCCCTTTAGCAGCATGCTACACATGGATGGGGGGGAGGGGGGGCAATCAAAGGCCACTCTTTAGCATTAAGGGGAAGATTGGCCTGAATTTAACCCTGGGATGTCCTTTTCTCAAGAGCCTTTAACAGACTGGAACTCGCAGCGTGCCAGTGTCCAATTTCCCTGCTGGTTTGCCCCCTGAACCGTGAGGACGGATGGAAAGGCAGCTTAACCTCTCATCGAGACCTCCAGGGACGCAGCGCTGGAACTGGACGGTCCCCAAAGGGCATTCATTTCATTGCACGGCTGATAGCAGTCGGCCGGAGTCGCCCCAGTCATTCGCTGGATGGGAATTCCCCTTAAAATCACAAAAGAGGAATTATATTTTTAACTTTATACTGGTGCCTTTTTCTGTGTCGTGTCTTAAGGAATTCAAGAATATTTTCACATTGGCTTTTAATTCAAGAAAATACATCAAAATTGAAGCTTTTACAGAAACGCATTTTCCAGAACACACGATCTCTGTGAATAAATACAAATTGACATGCAGGGGTTTTGTTTTTTAGTGAAGAATTCATGTTTGAATGGAAGTCGCTCCAAGGAAAATTTTAAGAAACAACTTATCACGGTGATTCGGAAGCCAAATGCGCTCAAGCGAGAGAGACTGTCAAGGAAATCATTATCGCCTCCTGTTGCCCGGAGTGAGGTGCCACGGTCGATCATCGGCGGTGCCGCTCTGCCAATCCGTCCAGCCGCCCTCCAAGCACAACATTCTCCGTTAGCTCCGATGCCGCAGCTCCCACATTCGTTGAGGGATGTGGCGCTTTTCTTTCCGGATATCACTCATCTACCTGTTTTCTTAGCAAACGGCAGATGAGAGGCGGGTGAATTAGCGCGGAATTCTCGTGGGACGTTGCGCTCAATCTGAAATGCTCGACGTTTTGAAAGACATTTTAAAGTACCAGCCGAAGTTAAATTGTGGGTGACAAGACATAAATGAAATGGTGAACCCCGGCTATTTGGATTGGACCGTTCTCCCCGTGGTGGGACCAAGACCTCTATGCAAACACTGACAAAAAAAAAAATAACCCACCTCAGGCCCGCAGCAGATGGCAGAGCGATCTACCCGGACAATTAATAATAATAAAAAAAACTGGGTGTTGAGTCCTGATATCCCGCCGGTTCCTTCCCGAGGAGACGGAATCCGCCGAGCCAAACGACACGGCTACTGCTGAAAACGTCGGCGGTTTCGAGTAACTCCAGGGGCTTCGGTTCCCAAACAGATTATTCCTCGATAGCCGTGACAGCTGTTCATTTGTTACCGCTTTGTTGCCCGGATAAACAAACACACCTCGCTTTCAGTCGCGCCGCTAATTGAAAATAAATTAATGTTCTCCTCGGGTTGTGCTCGACGGTTTTCACGAAGCCGGCTAATTCATCCGTCCTGTTTCGGCTCGGTTCTCTGATCTCACTTCCTGTTATTCCGGCACTTCTATTAATTGATTTTCCTTCTACTCTTCCTGCTCCGCGTGGGTAAAAGCAGAGCATGTGTTTATGCGTGCAGTTGGGTTTTCTCCTGGCGACGTCGTTTGTCTTAATTGTGGATGGGGGGGGGACAAAATGCATTAGCGCAATCGCTATTGACCATTTTCCTCCCAATGTCTTTACTGAACGACTCTTTAAGCGGGCTGAGAAGGGTTCACGGGACTGCATTTGCAAATTCGCCAAAGTGTGCTTTTACTATCGCCCGAGCAAGTGTAAGGGAAGCGGAGACATAACTCATAACTCATTTACAGCCTGTCTCGTAAGATCGGGATGACTCAGAATTTATGACCGGCCATTATTCTTATTAGGCTTGTAAAGAAAGGCATTAGCCCACGGCGAGCGTTAGTCAAATTTACTTTACCTCTAACAAGGGGCAGCCTGAGGTGACGGAACCGTAACGCTCAATCGGGGCTCTGCAAGGTGATGGCAGGATGCCACGTTTAATGACAGGCGTGAAGCCTTTTAAATTCATAAATGTGAATAACGGCATAAGTTGGAGGTTGGGGGGGGGGGGGGGGGGCAGCAAGGGAATTGTAGTTTAATAGGAGTCAGCCATGCTTTTGAATCTGCTGTTTAGTGCCGTGCGGACGGACAGCTGATGGCGTGCGAGCGAACTCGCCGCTGCACGTCAAATTAAACTCAAGATTCTTTCGTCGATGAGATAATGGCACGAGACGAAATAAGATAAACAAAGACAAGTAGCTCAGATGCCCCCCCCCCACCACCCCCACGCGGATCCTGATTCTGCATGGCAGCTTTGAGAAATCCGGCTGTCACTGGGGTGTGTCAAATCCCACGCAGAGGACCCCATAGGAGCGACGGGGGGGGGGGGGGGGGGGGGGGGCATGTGACGCGGTTCTCACATGACCTGATGGCTCTTCTGCCTCCCGTTGGACAGCTGGGGGCAACGCCCTGGACCATCTGAAGGAGGGAACAGGTGGTGAAGCGGCCTCATCGTTGGAACCATCTCTGTGGTGCACGACTGAAAGTTACGTCAATCTGGGCAAAGACTTTAAGCTCCTCCTCCTACAAAAAAAAAAATCTAGACTGGTGGGTAGTGACTATAGGAGGATGTTTGTTCAGTCTCCAGACCTGCAGGGGAATTTGGGTGGGGAGAGTAAAACAGCAACCCTTTACCCTTCATCGCTTTTCTGCCCCAGAGATGCCAGAGCCTGAAGTCCTGAGCCACAGCTGCCCCCCCCCCCCCCGACTGGACCGGCTCAGCAGGCCAGACTGGTAAATTGAGTCAATATCTATAGCACCAACACACAAACAGACAGAGAATCCCAATGGAAAAGCTGTCTTTTAACAGGCAGAAACCAGCGATCGGACCCCTCGTGTCGGTTTGACGTTCATCTTGCTTGACCGGTTTGTATCTGCATGTTTCCACATTAAGTGACGGGTCGCATAGCATTCGTGCTTCGGCGACCGGCGCTCCACAGCCAGAAGAAGAGAAGCTCCAGATCGCTTTATGGCACAACATTTCCTATTTAAACTGGATGTCCCTTCAGTTTGGATAAGCAGTCAGGCCAGGAGTGGATATTATACTCCAACAAATGCAATTAATAAGCGCGTTTTATGTCACACAGATGTCTAACCTCCGGGGCCAGGGTACTATATCCTAGATGACGGTATCAGTTCCACCTTAAGCGACTATTTTTCACTGTGTTTTGTGGGAAATACTCTACATTAAAGTCCCTGAGGGTGCAACCAACATTAGGGATTATGAATTCCTTCTCACTTTGTGCCATCATCAATCCACAAAGGATCAAATTAACATCTGTTGTTGTTGTTTTTACCTCAAACTGACATTAAAGTGTCATAAAATTCAGAAGGGGCCGCTTCCGGCTCAAAGGACGGGAGTGTTTCGCCAGAGGAAATGTAGAATTAAGGCAGAATCGATGTGGCGATGCGATGCGTTTCCCCACTGACAGCTCCGTGTGGTTTGTGGTGAAACATTAGTCCATCATCTCCAGCAGGCACCAAGTCATGGATTCTCACATTCATCGCGCGAGAAACAAATGGCAATCTCCGACAGCGGGACGCAACGCTTAATCCTGCCCATCCATTAACCCCTATCAATAATCCCCCCCCCCCCTCCGGCTCTGAAGATGGAATGTGTTGACGTCCCACTGCTTGAAAGAAAAGCAGAGAGCAAAGAGAGGCGGTAAGGAGTGGCGTAAAAGATGAAAATAAATAAAAAAATATGATCATAAGGCGAGAGGTAAAAACCTCATGACATCACATGACGACATCTGAGCGAGCCCATTGGCCAAGTAAGGCTTTGAGATGCTGCTGACAGCTCTGACGTGTCATTTTGAAAATAAGTCGACTGAAAAACGGCCATTTTAGACGAGTCAGCAGGTTCGTCCAGACTCTAAAAGTCTGCACGGAACCCAACGGATGCACGTTTGTCAGTCTGCTGACTCACAACATGTAATTATGCAATATAGTCACGCTAGCATCGCCCCCCCCCCCCCCCCCCCCCTCCACAAAGACCAGCCGACACATCCTGGACCACCATGTCCTCTGGAAAGGGAACAGACTCGTATCAAACTCTGAAGACAGTAAAGGGAAAAAAAAAAAAGCATTTCTGAGCCTCAGCGAGTCGAAAATCCCGACTGACAAACCCTGCAGTCCTGAGAAATGAGGTTATAATCAGGCTTCAAACCGGGCAGCGTTTTCCTGGCTTACTGGAAAACGGTAGCACCATTAGCCGCCACGCACAGCGGCAGGTTTGGGGTGGGGGGGGAAGCGGTGGGTCGGCATTCAAGCCAAACCGCAGAGAGGGGAGGAAGGAGGCCTCGTTTCTCCCCGCTCCCTCTCTGGGACGCATTGGCTTTGTCAGCCCTTCTTTGTAATTAGAAGCGACCTCCTCCTCCCACTGTAATTAACGGCAATAGGATGTGTGCTGTAATTCAGCCTCCTGCTTTGTCATGCTGATGTGTTTCTGAGCCGCGGTCGAAGCTGGGTGGGCCACGTTTCATGCCGCTCGCGAGCACCGAGCCTTTTAAAACGTGGCTCTCGACTCCTTCGGTGAAAACTCCTCTTCCATGCAGGGTATACATTTAAAAAAATGATGAGATTAAGAGGTCTTTGTTTTGCTATTCATTTGGAAAGTTGTATAAAGTGCAACAAATAAGGATAAATTGTGGTTTTAAAGTAGCAACATAGTATTGTGGTGGAAAACGGGTCCTTACAGCAGCTTCTCACCACGATTGTACCCGTTCACCACTGCCTGCACGCACCCACCAGGACTTGTGTTCATACTTAATGTTCCCGAAACTGCTGCAAATTATTGAAGCAACAATACAAAAGTCAGACTTTGATTGAAAGAGTCGTTCGGTCGGGTCTTTAGCGGGTCAGAGCAACGCGAGGTCAGCTGACGTCGCCATGCTGGAGTAGCCTTGTTGCCAGATCGCATGTCTGGTGTTGGCTAAATAGCTCCCAGCTGCAGCGAGGAAGCCGTACCCCCCCCCCCCCCCCCCCTCCCCCTAAGGGCATGCAAAGGGTGCATGATCTACACGAGTGCAGATGGAAACTGAGCCGCAAGAGATGCTAACAGTTGTAACAGTTGCATGTATTTATTTCCGACAGTTTTAACCTGTTTGCCCAAAGGTCCCAGCCATATTGAGAGAAGAGGGTAAAAAGAGAGAGAGAGAGATGATCGGGAAGAAAGATGAGCCGTCATCGAAACACATTTGTGTCAGGCGGCGTCCGATGCGTTGCCGTGACGTATGGCAGCGCTTGTGTCTGCGGCACGGAGGGATATTCATCACGTCTCCCTCTCAGGCTGTGGCAGGGGAGCGCTGGCAGGCACCGGGACAGTACATCACGGCGGACGCCACTCTGCGTCGGTGCCGCCGCCCTCTCTGATGCTCCGAGATGTCGACTAAACTGGAGGTGTAACTTCAGAATCAACACGGCCACAAGAAAGAGGGCCTTCATTAACCCTAATTTCAACTCCGAAGTCGCGATTTGAAGTGTATTTCTTTCAATAAACCAAGATCTCTTCTCTCTTTTTTTTTTTTTTGGTAGCTTTCAAGTCTTCACGTGTGATTTATAGTCCGTGTGTGTGTGTGTGTGTTCCTGAGGTATGCGAGTGCAAGTAAGGTGTCAAAGATAGGCTCTTGAGTGATGCCCCCAGTTTTTATAATGAAGGCATTCATTCTGAATGTCTGCTTTGTTTTTTTTTTTTAAAGACGAAAACTCAATAGCAGGTAATTAAAACGTGCAGTAGCGGTCATGCCCCCGATGACTCCCCAGCAAGTTTGGAAATCAAAGTGACTTTGTGCGATCCTGAGGTTCTTTTATTTTGAAATCCTGGGTGAATTATGGATGCAATCAGAAAATATCTGAGAATGTTTTGTACATTTTGTGATTTAAAAACCAGAATAATTCCCACTGGGAGTTTGGTGGAGCTAAAAAAAGAGCGTGAATGTTTCGCTTATGTTCAACACATTTACACATTTTGAAAAGAGCAAGCTTTGATCAAAATATTCAAGTAAATGTCCAAATGTTTCCAATGAAAACGAGTCAAAACCAAAAAAAGTCATTGATTTAAAAGCTGCGGTTGTTGCAGTCGAGCACCTCCAGGCTGAATCTTTAGTGCCGTTTGAGATAAAAGAATGTGCAATTAATTCGTTCTCTCGTTTTCAGGCTCTAGAAAAACACTAAGCAGGAGAGAAGAAGTGAACGACGGATAAACCGGCGGCCTTGTTTAGGCAAGACTGCGTGTGAGACCGACATTAAATCAAGTAAAACACTACGGAATAAATCTGTCAACAGTTTGCGTAAAATGTTAATTGTCACCCACGTGTGTGTGTGTGTGTGTGTGTGTGTGCGTGCGCTCAGCAGCTTCTTTTCATCAATAGGTCCTCCTGTTGTTGCCGCAGCACCAATGAGATCAATGCACGGATGACACGGCCTCCGCGGGACACATTTTGTGGAAGCACTTCAAAGGTCACCTGTGTTTGGGAGATACAGGAAAACCCTGGACCAATCGTGGGGCTGGGATCTTAGTCTTGAAAAAAATTGTGCACATTGGAGTGTATTCCCAGCGAGTACATTTGTGTATTCCAATTATGCATGAAGTTTTTTTTTTTTGGGGATGGGGCGACCCGGTACCGCTGTGAAGCCAAAACAAAGAGGATGGGCTGGTTTGCCAAAAAAAAATGCAAAACAGCTACTTTGCTGGAACACCTGAAAAACAAATGCACAGCTTGGGACGGAACAAAATATATTTTTTTATGCATCTGACACAGTCGTCTGTCTGCTGGCAGGCTCGGCTTAGCCGTTTAAAAAAAAAAAACACCTGCATATCTCCCTCCCAGTCGAATTGCTCAGAAGTGCTGCCAAGTAGAACCGGACAGATGTGGGGACTGGATCTGCCGCAGACAACTCCATCACTCTATGCCGACTCACCCTCCTAAACGAATCTCTGCCCGTCGCCGCTGCTGCAGTCGCCATTAGTTTCTGTCTGCTCCAGAGGGCGCTGGCGAAGGGCGTCTGGAGAGGCAAAACGTGCTGCAGCTGCTCTGCACGCCGCACCGTGTGGGTCAGGAGCGACGCGTGTGGTCCATCGCAGCCTCGACGTGCTGTCATTCCACGCAGCGGTGCATAGTCAGCCGAGTGTCAGACTAATGATGCGTCTGCTCTTGTTCAGCAAAGAAACAGGCAAAAGAAGAAAGAAGAAGAAGTCAGCGAGGACAAGCCATTTCCCCTAAGGCAGTCCCGCCCCTGGCTGTAATTCTGCGTCGCCATTAAATGTGGTATTTTCTCTCTTGCAGGGCCGGTCCAGAGAAGACGAGCGCCATCCAAAGACGTGTTGATGGATGCGAGTGAGTTACCAATGATTAGGTTTCCTGGGAAACGATCGTCTCTCTGTCTCCTCAGCCGTCCTCCAGCATGCTTTCATCTTACATGCTTCCTTCGTGCACAATTCTCAACACAGTATTCCTTTTTAATTTGGCTTACATTTTGCGAAACGAACACAAAAAGATCTCCAAATGGTGCATTTGGCTCCGGCTTCTTCTTCCTCCTCCGGCCTGAAGTCTTCCTGTCTGTCTGTCTTTGGAATCGAGAAGTTCAACGTCCTAAAAGTTCACAAAAGCAGCTTAAAGCACATTTTAAGCTCAGGTGTTATATTTTCTATCGTCTCTAATAACACAGTCACCACTGAAACACTGTCCGTTTTTCCAACATCCAACTTCCTGGTTGGCCTTTCTCCTTGTGCAACGAGGAACTATTTGGGTGCTCTGGCTTTCTGTTCGCCTACATTTTTCAGCACAGCTCCAAAGTAAAGTGTTTCTGATGTCCGGCCGCAGAGTTTGGCTTGTTTACAAGCTCTCTGCGTTTTCTGTTTCAGTTTCCTCATTGACCAGATGTCGCCACGTTTTCAGAGCTCATCAATTGCTTCGGAGAGTTCGGTGTTGACTGTAGAAACGAGACAAATGCAGTCGACCAACCGCCTTGCATGTTGATTTTAGACCGTAGAAATACGATTTGAATTAATGCGAGCGCCTGCGTGGCGGAAAAAGTGAATTTATTGCGTCCAAATGAAAGAAGAGGGTAAAACTTCCCCTGCAGTTAAAGCGTCAGTCAAAACCAATTCATTCATGTTTGGAAACTTTATTTTCCATCATGACAAATCAAGTTGATAACTTTTTAGCCTGACTTTTAAACCCCTTAAAACGTTGAATGCCATGACTTGGCAGGGAGGCGCTTCTGTTTCCATCCCGATCACAGATTGCACCTCTCACCTCTGAGTGTTGTGCGGTGACTTATCGGACCATTTTGCTCCCTCTTTTTTTGGGGAAAAAAAAATAAAAAAGCAGAATTAATGGGCTGCTTGATCATGTGAACCAGATGTGCGAGAATGGAACATGCCACCATTAACGCTCGCTACCCACGGGCCCGCCCGCACGGAGGCTTTGGCCGCGGGGCGATATATTTCACGTTTCTGTTTCGCACCCTATTTGTAAGGTTTAGCGTTTTCATTTCATGCTGGTAAAAAACGCGTTCTGGCACCGCCGGGCTCCCTCCGGGGCCTCCGGTTGAAACTCGGTTTCTCGTTTCAGTCTCGCGAAATTCGACAATGACATTCCTCACATTATTGTGTTGCATTACAGACATGATTGCTGCTTGTATTTCAGGTCACAGTTCAGAAAACTATCCAATCATCTGACCTGTGTGCGAGTTCCCTGCACCGATAACTAGCGTGTAACATTCTCGGTTACTTCCTCAGCTTGTCGCTCGGTGCATATTAAATATTGGACGTGACGGGTGGGAAAAGAGCGACTACAAAGGCAATATTCAATATGAGAGATGAAAAGAGAAATGAAATCCAGATTGGACGGAGCAAACGGAGGGTGTTAGGCAGAGAAGGAGATGAAAGACCGCTAAATTAGTTCAAGTGTCTAGTGTCTAGAAAGAAGTGCTCTGTGGACGGTTTCAAAATGATATGCGCGGCGTACGGTTCTGGTCGTGGTCGTATTTCACCGCCTCTCGCTTCGCTTCCCCGTTTTCGACTGGAGCGTGACCATAAAAACAGCACTTCTGCTTTGACGAGAACACGGGACCAATCAGTGGCAAAAAGCGCCGGCGCTCCCTGATTGACTCGGATGCATGGATGGAATGCGAGGCTCTTTTTGCATCATCTCCCGAGTGTTCAACACCCCCCCCCAACCCCTGCACCTAAACGATGACTGTTTGCACCCAGTAGATGCTGATCCAAACAGATTTAGATGAGCTGTTTCGTTTGCCTGCAGTTACGATGCGCATGCACTGAAAACGGAGGCTAATTTAATAAAGACGGTATTTAACAATGAATGAGCAGATAAGTAAACATACCGGTAATAATAATAATAGTAGTAATTTTTTGTTGCTCTTTGTTTTATTTGAATTTGGTGTCAAAAAATATCAACAGTTTAAGACTAATTTAAACTCCCGGCTTATTATAATTTGCATTATTGTATGCTGAAATCACAAAAACTAAAAAATAATAATCTTTCCATTATTACCTAAATGAAATGGGGGGGGGGGGGGGGGTTACTCTCACTTACGCAGAATGCAACTGTAATCTGCAGCTGAGTGAGGCCGGGGTCCAAAAACCAACGAGTAAATCTCATTGGCTGTATATATCCGACTGTCCGAGCCGTGCAATTACCAAATTACAAATGAGAGATTAACCCGACAAAGGGCTCCGTGTTTGTGCAAGGGAATTAATCTCGCCCTTCTTGCGCCAACGGCAGGAGGCATTATTCACCAACCCTCCATTTCTCACCTTCCCCTTCCTGGAGTGAGAAATGAAGCTCCAAGCCAAGAACAAGTATTTGCTCTCCAACCCCTTGGACCCTGAAAAAACAGAGTTGGAATCATGTGAAGTTATTGATATAAACCAACTGATGAAGAGGACTCGCACTCGGTTTGCTTGCACGAATGTACGGCATGAGCAAGCATGCGAGACGGCGCGAATCCTCAAATCAATGCAAAAAAACAACAACAAATATTTCATATCTAGAATTCTTTTTTTTTTTTTTTGCAAAAGCAGAGATGGGAAGCACAAATGAGGAAAAACTGAAAACGCCAGGATTTTGGGAGGCGCTCGAATCTGGTCGCAGCACTAAACTAAAACCGTACGGCTCTCAAGAGAAACTGTCTGTGCCAAATCCGCTTGGCAGCACAGAGGAACAGTTAGGGGATCTTAACAGGCCACAATCCATTACCGAGAGTCATAAATGTCCTCAGGAATATACACATCGCTGCAGAGTGGGGTGTGGCCGTGCTCGGCTAAGACTCATCCTCATTTATGTGGCCGTAAGCGCAGCTTTTACGAGGGCTTTGTATACGTTTGTGAACGTAAAGCGGGGGCTGCCGTGCGGTCCTTAATCTCTGCGTCCTGCCGCGCCTCTTCGGCTGCGAAACAGCAGATCCATCTGTTCCCAACAGTTTTCAAATGGAGACGTGTGTTAAAAAAGGACGACTTGTTGAATTCATCAATATTCATTTAAGCAATAATGAAAATAAAACATGTTTCCCAGTTTCCTCCCGCAGCATGTCGGACCTCCACGGCGAGCCGAGACAGACGCCATCATCTGACTCCGCTTACGCTCCCCTTCAATCCCGATGATATATTCAAACCCCTGATAAATTTCTCACTCCCCCCGCCACCCCCCAGGAATACGACAGGGGCTTCTCTTCTCTGATTGGTGGGCTTTGCATCTCATTTGTCTTGACAACCGGCGCTAGCCAGCCGGTAGCGCCGTTCATCTATCATGTCATTGGCAGAGCAGGCGAGTCATGCTGTGGAAAGGACCCACATCGGTGCCACGTTCGGTCTTTGTCTCCTCGGGCCCCAATCGGAGGGGCCTCCACTTTGAGTTAGCTCCTAAATGGCCGCCATCACACCTTTTTGTGTAATTTATTTATAGATAAATGTGCGGCGCTGTAAAAGTGCATGTTAAAGTAGCTCAAAAAATATGTGCAAGTGTGTCAACTGACTGAAATTCCCCCCCCCCAGTGGGTAAGATCTTGGCGCAGGCAGGAAGTGGAGATGGTTGAGGACAAGGTTTAGGGTCCAAAAGAGCAAATGCAGGCGTCAGCATGTGCGAAGTCAAAGCTGGACCCACGGCGTCGGCGCGTTGAGTCCGTGACCCCGTCCGGCTCAGACAGTTTGCCCTCCAGCAGTTTCTATTGTAAATATGTCAAACCAAGCCAGCGTGTGCTTGAGAGTGACGCTGAGCTGCTTGGCATTCGAGTAATCCCCCTGGAGTTCATTAAGTTAGCAAAATAAATAGTGTTATTTAACGAGGATCTCTGAGAAACGGCTGCGGGGAAGCCTCGTCTTGCCCTTTGCAGTCTTTTGCTCCGACGTGGCGGCGGCTCAATGCAGAACGAGGGTCTGTAATCCCCCGTTCTGCATCGGCTAATCTCACTGTAGGTGACGCGTACCTGTTGAGCATTCTTTCTTTTTTTTTTTTTTGCTTCTTGCCTACTTGCACCAAAGCACCCGTCAGGTTTTCCAGGCACACCTGGGAAAGGTCACCAAACATTTGCGAGTGTTACAAATCTGCTCGCCTCCCGTCGCCCTCCAAACAACAGCCTCGTGAATTCCTCAACAATTTCACTCGCCTTGTCTCTGACACCGTCCTCTTCCCTGCATCTCCTCATTCTCACTTTGTCTCCACACGAGGCGATGGAGACGAGACACGAGGCAACCCCCCCCCCCCGTCTCTTTAAGAGTCTGCTCGGCTCTGATTCTTTAGTAGACTTTTTGTACGCTATAAAACGACAGGGTTATCTATCCTTTTAGCGAAGCCTGAGTAGTTTATGGGCCGAGCAGTCCCTTTGGATCGCTGCCACAGCGTGAGGAACCTGAAAGGCTCCAGTCTCTCAGACAGAAAAGAGACGCGACTGTTGGAATCTTGTTTTCCAGCAGTGCCGGAATGTCTTAATACATCAGGGACCTTTTAATGAAACGCTGGAACCAAAGTGGGTTCAGTCTTTACATTACGCCAACCAGCAGTGGTGCAATGTCACGAAATGCATTTGCTGGAGTGCCGCGCTTGCGTTCTAAATGGGGGTACTATTGCGTACCCCCATTTAGAGACCAGGCAATGATCTTCACCTCCGCCACAAGGAGGTTGTGTTTCTGCCGGCGTTTATCTGCCTTGTCTGTTAGCAATTGAACTCAAAACGTTAGACGGATCTTGATGAAACTTTCGGGAAATGTCGGGAATGCTACCAGGAACAGACGATTACGATTCGGTGATGATCCAGAAAATCAACGTCAATCCAATTGCTGAAGGTTTGTTTTCATGGTTAAGGAATCTAGAGTTATAGATAAAATAAATGTAGGACAATCATGTTTGGTGGAAGTCACAATTTAGGGGGGACTGAGGTGCTTGGCGGAGGTCTGTGCTTTCCGAGTGCTTTTCTAGTTAGTAATACTAAAATAAAAATATCCTAACAAAAATGCAGGATCTTTAACGGCGACAACTGACAGGAAAAACCTGCAGAGAGCGGACGGGCGTCGCCAAACAGAGAGACAAGGGTGGGGAAAAAGAAGAGGACAAACACAGACATGGAAAAGATCATCCATCAAGGGCCGGGCAGGCGAGCAGAGTATTTATAACCTGGGGTTGATGGCGATGACGACGGGGGGATGAGGATCAGGTGCGTCACACTGCAATCAAAGAAACAGACGCAGAACAGACCAAACAATTGTTTTATGGTCATTATTGTACATCACGTTGTTATCCGATGTAAATAATGACGATTTGCTGTACCTCATGATGGTTTGTTCCTGTTCTCCTGCCTCACACATGTTTCTGTTCTGCACTGATTAGTGCTTGATGCTGCGGCTGGCGGATTGGGGGGGGGGGGCTCTACACACCTGGCACTCATCCTGCCATCACCGTGGGCTTCTTAGCTCCTGTCTGCCCTGCCTTCGGGTTCGCTTTGGGCTTGCTTCCGGCTGCGTTACGCTGTCCCTACGACTGTAAACATTTTGATTTGGCTTAATCACATAACTAATAAATAGATGAATAAAAAAAGGTCTACAGACACAAAGTCTAAAAGTTAACTTCAGAGCACGTTTTAAATGGTGCAACCTTCTGCGGCGTCTGCATTGGGGGTAATTCCTCCACCGCCGCCGCCAGCCAAAAGGTCACATCCCCAGAAACGTGGGAGAAATATCAAACACTTTTCACGCTATCGAATCAATCTGAGCTTTATTTGCGAGGCAGCTCAGAAAGCAGTCAAAACAAACACATCCCACGTGAGTTACAGCCTTAATGGGTTGCCCGTTGAACGCCGTGCCCCCCCAGGCCCATTCGTCAGCGCTTGTTGTCATCACCAAGCGTGTACTGTATTAGGAAAAGGGCTCTGGTGTCCCTCCATTGTGGAAGCTGCTGATGGTTAAGGAATGATAAGTGGAGGGGTAAACCTTTGTGGGGGTACGCCGGACCCCCCCCCCCCCCCCGACCACTGCTAAGCATCCAGTTTCAGGACTCCTGGGGGGGGGGGGGGCAGACAGAGAGTCCCATTCAAAAGCTCTTTCTGGAATAAATCACATTTGTTCTTCACGTGCACAGCTGGCACGAGACTGGGATGTCCTCTGGAGCTCGGTGCGGGGGGGGGTGTCTTCGACGGGTCCCATTGTGGGCCCCTTCAACCCAATACGGCGCTTACATTTAGAACTTTAGCGCATGCAAAGGTTTATGTTCCTTTGTTGAATACAGTACAGATAATCACGACAGGGTATCGTGCTTCTGGGTCGTTGCCTATTCCAATCAGCTGACGCCTCGGGTCAAGGGTCTTTCTGCCTGTCAGGTTGCGTCTATTTATGCTCGCAATGTTTCAAGATAACTCTCGAACAAAGAGACGGAAGCGAAAAGAGAAAAGCATTGGTTACGTTCTCAAACGCGAGAATCAAGAAGAGAAATGGAAGCGATTCCAAACGAAACTGATTCGCAGACACATTCTTGACCAAAGAAGAGCTGCTTTTAGTTTCGCCCGTCAGCTGTAGGTTGCAGATAAGCAAACCTCCGTGGCTTTTCTCCGGGGTTCTGATTGTTCCTTCAAAGGCTCGATGTCAAAGCCCAGATCGGAATATTGCTTAAACCCACACACGCATAAAAGTTTGACTCGCTATGTAAGAGCAGAGGTTTGTGCTCTAGCGGTAGCGAACCAGATCGGCATGGTGAACTGACGAACCGGGCTACTTCCTGGCGCTAATTGCCTGAAGGTGCCAGGTCTGTCTCCTCATCACTCACACGGCTAACGGGTTTGGTCCCGGCGCCGCCGGATGAGTCCAAATCGCAGCTGGAATCGGGATCTCGCACTTCTCCGTTTTTTTTCCTGCTGTTTTGTTTCTGCCAGGTTGCCATGGCGCCTATCTGCACACCTTTCATTTGCTGCTTCATCGTGTGGCCGGTCCCCACTTTGTGGCTCTGCAGATATAATTTCCTTCCATTGATTTTTCTACGGTTGGCTTTGCACTCTGCGTCGGCCTGAGGGGGTCGTTCCCTCGGAATGTGGTTGTGTTTGGAAGCCGGCTAGAAAGTGGGCAGCTGGTCATATTAGCCCTGCCAATCTAAACCCGAGCTGCTTTCGCGCTTGTCGTCGGGGTCTTGATCACTGAAACAGTTCGACCTTGTCTGGAACTTGAAGTCTGGTCCTTCAGGTGGGTTTGCAGCTCTCTGATTGGGCAGCTTTGGTAGTTTGATTTGTTTCAAGTTCCCATCGCTGAAGGTCGATGAGTTCACTTCGGACGAGCTCTCCTTGATCTGTCATATTGGGGAATGGGTGGCCTTGCTACGTCGGCTAACCAACACATGAGACATTTCATATTCCGTCCTTAGTGGCGTGTCAGGAGACTTTCCAGTCATGTTTATAATGACGGAACCGAGTATTTTAAATGCAAAACGCGACCTTTTCCGAAACCTCGATCGAGTGTTTGGTGCCTGAATCCAACCGGATCCCGACCGCAGCTGTGCCACAACATAAAGCGGATACACAAAGAGCGTTTCAAGATGTCAGAACAACTCGGTTTGAATACATCCGCGGTTTTCAGAAGGGATGCCAACGTTTGTTTTGACGATCAACACCTCATCTTCTCTCTCTCTCTCTCTCCAGTTTGTCTCGGATCTCTCAGCCCACACTAAACCTCCCGTCTCCGCTTCGGAAGGGAGGAACCGAAAAGAGCTCGTAAACTCATTTGACACTTCATTCCCCCGCGCTGATTTAAACGCAGAGTTTATTTTTTATTTTTTTGCTATTGAATATACATCGGTTTGGATCGTGTCTCCTGTTCAGACGTCAAGAGGCGACTCGGGGAATGCCCTCCTCGAATACAAAGAGTTCATTACTGTCAGCAGATATGAATTGTGGTAAATTAACTCACGACGAAGATCCGGCTCCTCTTATCTGGTTTTATGTTATAAAAAGAAAGGCACTACTTACCCTCCTTGTCTGTGCTTTTGTTCAGAGAGCATGTTAATGAGGAAAGAGCAACCATTCTTCACTTCAGCATTGATTCTCAACCTTTTTAAAACAGTTTCAGCTCCTGGAGTTCAATAACCTGCGTGGCGTGCAGCCGCCTCCCGCAATTATCAAAGCATAAATCAGTCATTGACTTTTTTTGCTGCTCTCTTTTTCATTTCCTCGTCCCTGTTGGCACCTTTTTCCATCATCCGAAGCGTGTTTATGTGCGCCGTAACAGCGCAAGTGGTGCAGCCACTGACCTACAGCAGACTGTTTACACGTCACAATAGGCACGATAAGTGATTCCTACCCCCCCCCCCCCGCCCATCTCGGTCCTCCTAGTGGATTGTTTTCTATTCCTGCTTGTTTCAATCACGGGAATGATGAAACGCCGCCGTGCGACGGCGAAATAAAAAATGATAAAAACATGTTCCATTCTCCAGCGAGGTCATATTATTTATGGGGCCGTATTGGAATGCGTGATGTCTTGTTTAAAGTTGCTCCCGACCACGCTCTCGGGGAAAGGCGGGATGTGTACGGCGGAGCGTGAGGTGGATGTGGCGCCCTGCCCTCCCACAAAAAGAAAAAACTCACATTGATGTACATGAAAAGAATCCGGAGCGTTGCCTTGTTCCCCTCGTCGGCAGCGCCTGGTCGCTGAGAACAGGAACTTCCTGGCACGCTTGTGTTATTGTTGCAGAGGAAGGGGAGAGAATGAGCCAAGTATTCAAAGCAAGTTGAGCTGAGGGGGGGGGGGTCTTTTTGTCTCGTTTTATGCTTTGAATATTAGAAATAGGGCGAATGCAAGGCAAAGAGGTCGGCATTGGTTCCTGCACATTTCCAGAAAGGCAAGAAGAGTATGGACGATTAATTTTAGCCGAGTCGAAGCGTGGAAGGAGTGAGAGATGGGCGGAGTCTCCCTCTCGCCATTATCTCTACCCACAGCTCAGGTTTGACGGTTCAACCCTCGCCGACGGTTTCCCAGAACGTCTCTCTTTCCATGTGGGAAGACTTAACCTCGCATGAGATTTGAGGGATATTCGTTTTCACCTACTGTCAGGTTGATGGCTGGACCCATTTGGGGGGGGGGGGGGGGGGGATCAAGCCTCTGTCACGTCTTCGTGCCACTTGAGAGACATTTCAAGCGGGGGAAACGCTCAGCCGGGTGGGAGCCGGTGAAATGTGCAAACGTTCACATGAATGTTTACCGTCATATTCCGGGGATATCGCCACATCTCCAGCGTTTTTCACGGCAGTCGATCCCAGATGGGGGCCTTCGTGCCGTCGTCCAGCCCGGCACTTTCACTCTAACCCGCCTGGGACACGTGCCACTGTTTTTGGGCACCTAGAATCGTGGGTTCGCTTCTAAAGGCTGTTTATACGGGCCACGCCAAATGGATCCGTGATTGCGGGCCACTGGTTTATTTGAATTAGCCACGGAGAGCAGTTCCGATGGGGGTTTGAGCGTGACTCACCCCTTTTTCAAAACATTAGTCTCCACCAAGTCCCGCTTGTTGCCCTTTGAGGTTGGGTTTCATTTCACATTAGCGAAAAAGGAGCGGCCCGTCTGTGTACTCTACACATTTGTGCGACGGAGAGCAAAGGAAAGTGTTTCCCGTTCTGGCCGAACGATGGCACGATTTTATCAATGGGACGAGGCGTTTCTTCTTTCCAAATGTTCCTTCGTCAAATCTTGCGTTGGGATTTTTAAAACACTTGACATGGTTGCTGTTGGACAGTCAAGCTGAAAGATAGATTTCAAAAACATCTGGACCTCGGTGCGGGGTTAGGGGTTATGATCCAGGGGTTGTGCCATCCAGATCTATCTGTCTATCATCTATCGATCATTTTACGATTCACTTTCTTTGTTTCCTTGACAATTTGGTTTATTCAAAACACTCGAGCTGCATTGAAGAGGCTGAGCCGCAGCTTGTAGGGGCGGATCTCCTTTGATGAAGCCACATCAATGCGCTCAGCACTCAAACTCTGACACTTGCAGGAAAAAGAGAAAAAAAAGAAACGCCGTCTGACATTTCCAGCTTATCACATGGTATCAGGTTTGCTTTGTGGACGTGAGCAGCGGCTTGGCGTTTTGATGCTCGCAGTGAAATTGTCAGGGACTTTTATTTCACTCGCGAACATTGTGAAGGCTATTTTTCCACTTATCCTAGTGCGTGTGTGTGTGTGTGTGTGTGTGTGTGTGAGGGTGAAGCAGCCTCGTGCCATAAAACCAGCTTGCTATCCATTGCAACGTAAATCGGGGCTGTTTCGCGGCCCCTGAGACGCGTGGTAAGCAGATGACAGACTATACGAAGTGCAATAATTACAACACTGCAGAACGTGAGACGCTGTGCGGGAAAGACGACTCCAGATACGCCATTCTTACTTCAGGCTTTTATTGTTGAAGAAAAGCAGCACACGAGCCCAAACGCCTCAGCAGAGCGCCTTTTACACGCAGCCGTTAAACGCCGCAGCTGCATGCGAATCATTTTACATTCTTTATCTCACCTTTGTAGAGCTTTTTCCCAAATGGGAACCATAAATTCTTTGCGCAGCTCAACCAGCGGCCATTTGTGTATCTGAGATCCGTTATCCACGTTGGTTTTATTTAGTATTTTCTCACATTGGCTGCAGATTAATTCTCCTGCAGCTGCTTAGATACAATGAAAAGAGGAAAAAATTGCTTGTAATTATTAAAAGCCTATTGGGGAATCTTGCATAAAACATTTGGCGGGGGAGGAAGAAGCCGGGGGGAAACGTGAAAGCACTGCTCGATAGATTTGTGAGATATGAGCGAGATTTCTTTCATTTTTAAAGGTGTAAAAAAATAATCTGGCCCCTTCTTAACTCCTCTGACTCCCCCACCCGGCCCCCGTGTCCATTTTGCACTTTATGACATGCATATGAGACTCGTCAACGGGGCCCAAACAGATGGATCACTGTGTGAATTATTGCAGTTAGTGCATAAGAAATATTACAGAAATGTTAAACATCGCGGAGCCGAATCATCCAGCGAGCCTGAACGGAATGTCTGCGGGTCGATTACAAAACAACTCACTGTCCTTGTCGGCGGGGGGGGGGGGGGGGGGGTTACTGCCAAATTAAATGGTTATCACCTAAAAATAAGACACTCTATCAGCCCGCATGTCGGTGCAAAGAAAAATGTCATTAGTCAGGGAAAGACTTTTCAGTTTTTGATTCTTGGCCCATCCGACTTGGCACATTAAATTAACTGCCCACACACTGAAGTAATTATATGAATAATATCGGGTGTTTTAACAGCTGTAGTCTGAGGGGGGGGGTGGATTGAGAGGCCGGGGTTCAATGCCCAGACACGGAGGCCCATCACAATACCGGCATCTCACTCACCAATGACAGAAAATGATGCCTGCGACAGAAGTGTTGGTTTCCTCGTGCCAGCAGGAGGCCTCCAGACGGCGACACATCTTTGGGGGGAGAGGTGGTAGGAATTCATCATTGCTTTAACGTGAATGCAAATCCTGCCTGCCCTTCTCGTGCACAAGATTTTTTTTTAGACATTTGAACTCTTTGGGGGAAAATGTGAAGCACCGATTTGAGCAAAAAGTCTTCCTCACAGTCACCACACGAGTTCCTGGGAAATAACCACATAAGATGCTCCACTAAATGACCCAAAACATCTGCTGCTAATAGGGGTCAGTTTTATCCCGGGCGCCCCCCCCCGAAGAAGCCCTGCACATCACAGCTAAAATGAAAGACACAAATGGCATGACTCAACCGAGCTGCGTGTTATTTCCTCGCTCTTGTATCAACACGTGAGGAAACCTGCTGAGCTGTGAATTATCGAAGCAACGGCATCTGGTGATTTTTTTTTTGTTTTTCATCTGCTCCACAAAAACTTTGGGGTCGGGGGGTCAAGTGAGGAGAGAGCAACGGCAGTCCGATTGTTGTGACTGGAATCCGGAGGGGGGGGGGGTTCAGCTGCACGGTGACGGTGGCCATTTACAGAAGAGGCTTGAATTGGTTGACTATTCTGGGAATGTTAAGAAATGAAGTCAGGTGGGAAGTTCGTGACGATAATCGGCCGCATCCATCGGAACTTCAAGTTAAGGGCAGAAGGAGTTCACCTCATAGAGATTCTTGATGAATGACAACTAAACGACTCACCGGCATTCTTTTTAAAATCAAAATCCATCCATTAAAGCCTCCATAAAACCTTTTTTGCCGGGGCGGGGGGGGGGCATGTGGAGTTGTTTGACCCACAATCCAAGAGGGGGCTTTCTTTATCAGGCGCCGTGAACCTCTCCAAACAGCGGGAGCTCTGCTGGAGAGAGAGAGAGAGAGAGAGAGAGAGAGAGAGAGAGCAAACATCTGTACCGGAGACGCATGTGAACAGCCATTTGTTTGTCAAGCCGGTGAACGAGTGCACGAGTCAAACTATCGGGAAGGCAGCTGATAAAGAGTCATTGAACCGCTCTGAACTTTCCCTCACACTGTCGAAAGTGCTGCTGCGAGACCTTCGACAGAAAGCGCTGTTTCTTTTATTGTGGCGCCGCAGCCAGTCTGGGAAATGAACTGACAAATGGCGTTGATAGAATAAAAGGGCGGTGGCTTCACTTTCAAATGTCTCCTCGGTGAGATATTAATAAAAGCCTTCTAATCCTCCGAGCTGTTTGTAGTCCGCCGCTACAATTTATTTTCTGTTCATTCCGTGGCAGGAAGTAGATTCAGATGCCATTTGCCACATATTTTTTCCCTCCTGTGAATTGTGAATTGCCTTTTTGTTCTAAGCTGCCACCCCCCCCCCCCCCCTTCCCCCTCATCTCTCAGACGATATGTGTCTGCTGACCCCTAAACGGGGAAGTTTTACGTGGTTGACCTTTGACTTTTACGTCTCCGTATTAATGTCTAAGAAAACAGTGAAATTATGACACTTAACGCTGTCGCCTGCGCGTGTCTGGAGCGGCTCTGCGAAGACTGGGCGCCATTCAGACCACGAGTCAAATCAGTGACACCGTCGCTCGTGCTTAATAGCGAAACGTTCGCACCGACGTGCTGCGAAAAGCTAATAAATATAGACAAATAGACTGCTAGTGCAACTATAGTGTTATTTTCACGCACGCTTATTTATAAATTGTACAATTAAAGCTAGGCTACTTGGAAGCTTTCCCAACTGGTCCGGTGATTCAGGACTCTATAAAGAGGTCTAGTGAGACCCCCCCGGAGGACGAATAGCAAAAAGCCATCGCCGTCCATCGTGCCATCTCCTCTGGTGGTAAAGCGCCGGCGCGTTCGCCTTTGTTTTTGTTGTCGTTCTGTAGGTCTCTGTCTGAAATCGGTCTTGCAGATAGAAAATAATCTCTTTGCAATTATTCTAAATGCGTTCCAGATGTGACGCAGCAAAAAGCAGATGGTCTCGCGGTGCAATCAGTCAGTTGTTCAAAAGAAGAAGAAGAAAAATTCGACTTAATGAGATAAACACAAAATCAAAGGCGAGGGGGGGGGGCTCTTGCTACCTTTACAACCCGATTACTCAATGGTTCTTTATGTCGCACGAAGCGCTTGCATCCCCTTCAGCGGACTCGGGCGTCGCCTCTTCGGCCTGCGTCCTGCTCCCTGTGAGTAACAAATTCTGCTCGCTCACTCGTTTGGGTTTTAGTCCTGAACCACGAGGAGCCAGAAGCTCAGCGGTAGCCTCTTTGATCATCTTCCCTGATCACAAGTGGATTCACTTCACTCTTTCTTGGCTCAATCAGGGCGGGGGGGGGGGGGGGGCCTTAAACGCAGCAAGGTCCAACTTCACAAAGCAAGAGCCTTCCCTCTGCAGAGGCGCCGCAGACATCCAATCAATGAGCAACCGGATTCCCTCTTATCTGCTTGGCTTGGCTGCATGTCCTGTATCTCAGTAATGGTGTTTCTGTTAATTGCCTCCCTTCGTTTCTGGCTGCGTCCCCCTTTCGTTTCCGATCCCTATCTACAAATGAGGTCAGAAAAGGCACATGGATCTTGTTTCCCCCCGACTCACTCCGCTGAATCCTAGCGGGGAAAGCGGCGCTGGCCGTGTCTGTCGATGCTCCTCTGTGTTGGTGATGAAGATTCTTGTTTAAGCTCGGCTTAACTTCTGGGAAACGGCAGCGTGGAAGGCAGCTTTTGAGGAAAAATGTCCACAGTATGATTTCCAGCAAACGGTTGAGATTTATTACGAGTCAGCCCACCCCCCCTTGAGGATTGTGTAATTTGCATATTCATTCAAACGTTTGCATCTGATGCCCATCTTGTTAGACCTGGACATGGCGTGATATCTGAACAGCTCCGGGGCAAGCCAGCCACCCGTCTGAGAAACATGCAAACACAAAAAAAAATCAAATAATGCAGACCACGATTTGGTTAATCGCATTCTATACCATGACTGGTCTCGACCGACCCGACCCCGCAGCGATCGCCCAAACCTAAACTGATTCAAGACTCCAAACCTGCCGCTGACACAGCATGACAACATCTGAAACATTAATCTGACAAATGAACTATTATGCAAATATGTGCCTTTGGAGATGGAGATCCGTGTTGAGGAAAGGTCATCCGGGGTCATCCTGAAGCATCTATTGTCGCCTCCGACCTCCTCTCTAAGCTCCTCTCTCTGTGAGAGGGTTAACCGTCATCTCTGTCAAGCTTCTCCCCGTGCGTAAATAGAGCCGTGCCCTCCTCTACCGGCCAATCCGCTGGCCGGGACAAGGGAGCAGAAGATTCTAAGAGCGCTCCTCCATGAAGACTTTCCCTTTTCTAAGTTTGCTTTGATTTTACGCTCAATATGCCCCCTGCAGCTCCGCCGGTCGTGGCCAAGAGGCACCGTACCTGATGAAACAATGGGGGGGGGGGGGTTGCATTGAGGCGCCATTATCCTCAGTTCTCTCCCGATCAAATTCATTAGCAGCAGAGCTTCCTGAAAGAATAGGCCGTCTTACCCAGTTGCCCTAATACCCCTTTGTTAGTCTTCGTTATTCACGGGTACCCAGCTGTTGTGCTGTTGCTGTGAAAGCAGCGGACCTTCTCTGTGATCTTCAACCTCCCTAATGATGCCCTTGAGGCAGCAGCGCCCCCGAGGCCAGGTGTCGGGGTGAAAGGTCTCTGCGGATGGGACGAACTCCTCCTCACCGCCGTGACGACTTCGCCCAGCTTCCTTGAAGCTAAAGCCACAAAGATTTGCCGTGGCTTAAGTTTTACTCGGGGAATTTGCAGATGTGACCGTTAGAAAGCCCATATTTCCTTTCAGTGACGATGCTTCCTGTATGAAAGGTTTTAACGATGGCGCTGCGGGTTTGAGGATTATAACTCGACTTGGTAGAATACATGCGTCTGAAATGCCATTTATGTTGCGTTTTATTGCTAAATACTAATTTTTAATGTTGGAGAAATCACATTTTTGCTATGATTCTCTTTCTGGGTTGAATTCAGTCATCCTTGAACATCCATATAGAAACTGGATTAACCGTGTGGCGCTCCGATCCCATCGTCAAGCGGAGCTGAAGATGCAGAAACTTCAGACACATTCAACTTCAGGAAAAAGATTTTAATCGGATGATACAATACTGACCCCTTGTGGGGTTTTACTGAAGCGTCGCGTATAAAATGTGGTTTTTGAGCAACAAAGATGTCCAGAGTAGCCAATGAAAAGCTGCGACTGACACACAAAAACAAATTGATCCGCTTCTACTTGTGTGTCATTTTGTTCACTCTTTTCTCCTGATTCTTGGACAGTTTCTGCTCCCGGATTTCTCGTTCTTCCGTCGGGGTCGCTGCGTGCAACCTGAGTCCCTCTGTGGCACTGACTGCCCCGTGCGGGTCGGCGCTGTGAGACCGTGATCTCTCCTGGATGGCGCCTGGAACACAGGTCCGTCTGGGCCGGGCCCCATGCGCGCTCCGATTCAGGGGCCCCGGATCAGGGTGCAGAGAACGGCGAGTCGCGCGAGGACCCCACGAGTCTCGCAGCCTGCTGTTGCTCTCCGTGTTGACGCTCACTTCATCCGTCCGCTGTTCCCTCTGGGCGGCGTTGATCTTGAGGAGGATGGAGTCTTGTGTCAAAGGATGATGAGGACCCCTCTTCTTCATCCGTTTGCTTGTCGACTTCTCGCTCTGAATCACCGACTGCTTGTCACAGGCGTCTCTGGCTACGAGGGGAAAAGTCTCATTTGGTACCAGCTCATCTGAAAACCTGCCGCCGCCGTTTCTGATGTCAAGCGCTGCTTACCTTTAGCGGAGGAAGACAGGAAGTGAGAGCCACTCTCCGGTTCCTTGTAGCTACAGTCGCGAGTTTTTCGGTTGGGCGATGCCACCGTTGCTTCTTTACTGGCCCCGACGGAGGCGAGGTCAAGCCTTCTGAGCGACGCAGGTGTGTCAGAGACGCCGCCCTGGCCGCCCTGGCCGCCCTCTGTTGACTCTGCATAATCCCAGAACACCTTGGCAAAGTGGTAGCGCTTCACGCTGGATTTCGAGTTCACTAAAATGCTGCAGGGCGTGGAATTAAAATACGTAAGGCGATGAAGACTAGACCATTGACGAGGGGGCATCCGACTCACCCGTCTTCATGGACGTGCAGAGAACGGATTTGCCCCGTTTCAGCCTCGACTGTAATTTCTCTCAAGCAACCCCCAGTGAGGAAATTAAAAATGCGAATCTTTCCGTCCGCACAGCCAGTAATGACACGGAGGTAGACGAGCGTCAGAGATTTGACCTCTCTGTGAAGAAACCGAAGCCAGCGTTAAACATTTCCACAATGGAACTGGATAAAGCAGCAGGAATGGGTAGAGTAGCCAACAAAGTACGAAGGCGTTGTCTTCTCATTCAACTGAAGGGTAAACGGCGAAGAACTTCTCCAGCTCCAAAGGTGTCTTTACTCACTTCGGGTGGCTGAAGGTCATCAGACACTGTTTGGCGTCGGACTTGTGACTCCAGGCCATGACCTGACCGCCCCAGTCGCCGGACAACAAGTGCCATTCGTCGAGGAACAGGCACTTCACTGAGCTCCTGTGGGCATCGATGACCTTCAGGGATAAGAGGCGCAAAGGTGAAGGTGAACTGAATGTGAACCGGACGACCACGTGTCCGGGCTGATGGTCTCACCCTGAGCAGTGAGGCCTTGCCCATGTCCCAGATTTTGACCAATCCGCTGTCACAGCTGCTGTACACCGTCGTCTTACTGATCCTCACACACTGGACAGGGCCGGCGTGTTTGAATTTATATTCCTCGAAATTCTTCCCCGTGTTTAGACACCACACTGGCGATCGGGAACATAAACCACAAACGCCATTAAAATCCACAGATTCTTTTTTTTTATTTATTATTATTATATATATATATAGATGAGGCAGATTCAAAGACGCCTCGCCTTTTACGAGACAGTCTTTGCCTCCGGAGACGAGCCTGTCGGCGTGGACGTCCAGGCAGATGACGGTGCCGTAATGACCATACAGCACCATCACGCATTCATCCGTCTTCAAATCCCAACACCTGAACAGAAACCCTGCCGATTCATAAAGTCTCAGAGGAGCGCTTCGTTGCCCCCCCCCCCCCCCCCCGCAGCGCCCTCGTCCCTCATCCCTCACCTGACACTCGTGTCGCAGCTGGCCGTGACCACCAGGTCTCTGTCCTGACAGAGCAGCACCGCCCGAATGCTGCCGACGTGGCCCTTCATCACGCCGACCCTTTTTGTGTCCGACGCCGCGTAAAGCAGATGCACCTTGCAGTCCTTGGAGCCGACGGCCAACCAGGAGCCGCCTCTGTAGTCCACCACCCGATGAGGGTCTTTGCTGTAAGACACAACGCACGATGGCATCGGTGCGATGCCCTCAATCCGTTTGTTACTCGATATTTAAAGGAAGCTTGAAACGCCAACTTGTTCAGCAGCACCGTGGTGAAATATGCACCACAGTAGACATTCCGCTCTTCCATTTGCACCGTCTCGGTTTTGACTTTGGCGTGAGCCCCGCCGAGCCGCTTCTCCTGTGAAACCCACAAAGGCATATTGTCAATCGTCATGGGACAACGACGACAGAGCTATTGGGTTTTGCTTTATTGACCTTTTGGACACCAGGTTGAACGCCTTCGTCCTCGTCGTCCGTGATTGGTACGGGGACTTCAACGACGCGGGCGTAAGTGGGACTCACTACTTTAACCCCTCTGCAACTCTAAAGGATATCCATTATTCTCATCAACAAAACTTTAAACACAAGCACAAATCTTTTTACGTTTAAAACATCGACATCGTCATTGCCTTCATTTGCTGCTGAAACATTCTGCGGAACTTGAGTTCCTCCATGGTTTCCAGTGCGAGGCGCTGCCAGTACTGACAAACCTTCTGGCAGCATCTCAGCGTGGGCTCACTCATCAGACCTGGAGAGAGAGATCGGTGGAGTTTACTTCATTTTACTCAGTTCGGGTACGTCGGTTAGTGATAATATAACACTATTTACCCAATATCCTCTTTGAGAGATTAACAGGCAGGCCGTTTATGAAGTCACGGTATCGGCTGACCCCGGACACAGATTTTGAGGACCCTGGCAGCACCATGAGAGCGGGGTCTTCGGGGTCTTCGGGGTCTTCGTCGCTGTCCCGGTCCTGTCGGATGACGCTGCAACTGGTCACTGAAAAGCGGACAGGACAACAACTCCCAATATAACCAAAATAGACGACACAAAAAGCAGATGAATGACCCAAAACCATCTGTGTGCTACTCCGTGGATTTTACTGACCCCTGTGGGTACCGAAGGGAATTGCACTTCAAGTCAAACACTCTTGTTTTTTGTTTTTTTTTACCTGTGTCTTGCAGGAAGCCTCGTTTTTTCCTCACCAGAAGCACGCCGGTCAGATTGGCGACCGTGCGTAAAAGTTCGGAGTCGCAGCGTGAGAGCAGGCTGCAGATGTAGTGCGTTTTGACCCAGTTGGGGCTGCTGTCGAACCAGTCCCAGATCTCGTTCTTGTCCACGCTGAACGGCTCCCCACTCAGTTCTCGATCTGATTCGCGTTTGGGGTAATCTTGAGGACACGCTGGTCTCTTCGACCTTGCGTAAGCGAATAAAGACCACGATGTTACGCACAGCGTAGTTTGGACGCTTTCCAGCACTCGCTCATCTCTGCAACGTAAAATCAGCTCCACGATGAAGCCCCTCTTGAATCCATCCGACACTTTCCACGAACGCTGAGTGGAACCCGGCGATTTAGGGGAGAAGGCACAAACCGGACAAATCCCGCACGCGTTGAGACAGTTTATCCCGGGGGGCGCCGCGCTTTGGAGCATAATGAAGGACTTGGGCTGTCTGAGTTGTTGCTTTGGTAAAACAATCACTTTGTGGGTTTCTAGGCAACGGGTTCCACACCGTTCAGCTAAAGGTAAGTGCGCCGCCCGGGAATCGAACCCGGGTCGCAAGAATGGGAATCTTGCATGATACCACTACACCAGCGGCGCCTTGGAGCACGGATTGATCGTTGATCTACTTGATCCAATTACCCACATCACTTTAATAAGATGGGTTTGATGGTGTTTGTTGCACTCTGTGTGTAAATCCTGTAAACGACTGCAGTTGTTTCAAAAACAGAACATACGTTGATTTATTCGACCGCATTTAATTTGAAGCGAACAGATAGGTGTTGACCTTTATACTGAAAAATGTGGGTTATTTACTTCCGGGGCGGCGTCGGCAGTCTCGCATAGTTTCCGGTTTATCTCGCATGAGAAATAAACCACTCTGGAATGGCAGAAAACTTCGTTAGAACGGCTAGAAGATTATAGTAATACTTAGTCGAGTAAGTATAAAACTTGTGAATACCTTCTTTTTAGATACTTAAAAAGAAAACTGTTATAATGCTAGCCTTTATCTTGCCTGTGCCTGTGGGGCAGCCAGATGGGGCTAACCAGATGTCTGATTAGCCAGAGCTAGCTGATGTACACGGGTTTTCCTGACTCTTATAGGACTGGAGTTCTTCGTCGTGGATCTGTCAACCCGTGGAATCGGTTTTCTGGCCGGTGTTCCTCGGAACTAGCTAAACGCGCTAGCGTTAGCTGTCATGTAATCAGCATTAAGGCGTGAGCAGCTGTCGTGGGGCTTGATGGTGAAGTTCCCAGAGTCTGCATTCATGTCGGGCAGGAGCGACGGCGTGGAGTGGGTCGAGACCATCGAGGAGGTCGTCGTGACAGAAAGCACCGCTGCGGGTTTGTGTCCTTTTATTGCTTTATAACATTTAAACCTGTGATCAGAAGCTTATTGATCGTTTGGCCTTTCACACTTAGAACCCGTGGAAACGCCGGTCCAGAGGTTGCTGGACACCGTGGGACAAGGAGACGGGACAGAGGAAAATAATGTCTTCTGTAAGCAAGAAGTGTCCTCCTCTCCTTTCATACACGGCCTCCTTGGGGTCGCTAGAACATTTTCACTCTGACACGGAAACATTTTTTTATATTTTCTAGATTGTGACGAGTGTCTGACGCTGTTCCAGGACCGGAACGATCCGGCGAACGCCAGCGGCCCATCTTTTATTCTCGACTTTCCCGCCATCCTGGGCGCCCCCCAAAGGGCCCTCCTCACTCTCCCTCACGGCCTGACGGTAGGAAGATCAAGTATTCCCAGCGCAGGCGTCGGAGTCATAAACCACGGACCCGTCGTGCCTCTGGGAACGCATTTCGGTCCGTACGAAGGAGAAGTGGCGTCGATGGAAGACTCCATGACGAGCGACTTCTCCTGGGAGGTGAGCTTGAGGTTTTTGATTTCTGAAATCGAATCCTGACTTCTTACGATGGTGAATTTTAAATGTTTAATCTTAAGCGCATCCCGATTTTTGTTTTTGCAGATCTGCAAAGGAAACAACGAGTACGAATACGTAGACGCTGCCGGAGAATCGCGCTCGAACTGGATGAGGTTTAAACCTTAAAACCGGCACGATCTCGGAAGCTCGGCTGTGCATGGCTGATATAACAATAATATATTCTCCTTCTTTTCTTGCAAAGATATGTGAAGTCTGCCCGCAGCAGAGAAGAGACGAACTTGCTGGCGGTCCAGCACGAGGGCAGCATCCTGTTTCACTGCTGCCGCTCCATCCGCCCCGGAGACGAGCTCCTGGTGTGGCCCGGCAGCAAACTCCTCGCGCGCTTCAGTGAAGCCTGGAACCGGCTGTGGCTGTTGAAACTGAAGGCCGCCGGTATATTTAGCACTTAACCGCTTCTTTTAATGGCGTTTTTATTCCTCTTTAACATGTTTTATTTCTTCTCTAAATCACAGAGAGTAAAGCGATGGCGACCTCTCCGGTCTTCGCGTGCCCCCGCTGCCAGCTGTCCTTCACCACGGAGTCCTTCCTCCAGCGTCACGGAGACCGCTTCCACCGCGCTGCGCCGCCCGCTGACAGTCCACCCGAGTCGGGCGACCGTACCGGATCGCCGGCGGTTTTATCCGTCGACCCCGCCGGGTCCAGGACGTGCGGCGATTGCGGGAAGGTTTTCAAGCAGGCACCTCACCTGAAGAGACACAAGCTCTGCGTCCACGCGAACAAGCGCCCCTACTGCTGCCCGCAGTGCCGGCGGAGCTTCAGCCAGGCGTCCGGGTTGGTCCGGCACCAGCGAGTCCACAGGAAGCAGGCTGCGATGAAAGACGCGGACCTCACCATCGAGACTTCGGTCCTCGCGGAGGAGGAGAGCCTCACGGCGAGTTCGGAACCCGCCGCCGCACCCGAGGAATCGAAGGATGTGAATGGAAGTGAGACGCCAGACCGAGCGGCGGATGGAACTGGATCCTGCTCGGACTCGAGTAAGAGCGTCACAAATGAAGAGTCCCTCAAAGGGCGTACAGTGACGGTCCGGGAAGCGCTGCGTCCGTACGCCTGCCGTTTGTGCCGGAGGCGCTTCAGGCAGTACTGCGACCTGTCCAGACACTTGCCGTGTCACCGGGAGGCGAGGAGGACGGGAGACGGAAAGAATCCGACTCCCGACGAGTCGTCCATCAGGCCGTTCAGCTGCGCCGACTGTTCGCGTGCTTTTTCATCCGTGGACGACCTCCAGCAGCACGTAAGCGAGGATCACTCGGAGGAATGTGTGGTGGGAAATCAAGGTGAAGCTCCGGCGCCGGTTGGAGCTGATCAAAGCCACGGCCCCGACTTTAAAGCGCCTCAAAGGCAGCCCTCGCTGCGGCCGCAGCGACTCGGGGCAAGGTCTAAAATATCTGCCATAACCAAGCTCATAGCTCCGAAACGAAGGCCAGCCGCGTGCAAGAGGGCGTCGCCCAACGCCGCTCAGACCGCGGCGAGCTCCGGCGAGCCAGAAGCGCCTCCTGGCAAAAGCGTGAAGTTTACCAAATACAAGTGGTACAGCTGCAATCGCTGCAAACGCACGTACGCAAACCCAGACGAGCTCAAAGCGCACCGGTGCGGCGCGGCCCTCGACAATTCCGGCTTCCTGGCGAGGCGCGAGCAGCCGGCGCACGCCGACCCCGGACTGTTCGGCTGCGCCGGCTGCGGTAAATCCTTCTGCACGTCGGCCAAGCTGAAGCGGCACCAGAAGAGCGACACGTGCCGGAAGCATCGGTGCACGTCGGAGCTGTTCTCCTGCTCCTTCTGCCAGTTCTCCTTCACCGTGAAGAACTACCTGCTGAAGCACATCAAGAGGCACCACCCCGTCGAGTACGTGGCGCTCTGCTACTCGGACGGCGCCGCGGATCAGCAGCAGGAGGAGGAGGGGGAGGAGGAGGAGGAGGAGAAAGAGTGCGTCTGCCCCCACTGCCAGAAGAGCTTCGCCAGCGCCAAATCCCTAAAGTCCCACCCGTGCTTCCAGCAGGTGAAGGTTCTCTACTTGTGCACGGACTGCGGGAAAGGCTTCGCCAACCACTACGGCCTCAAGCAGCATCAGCGCGTGCACACGGGCGAGAAGCCCTACAGCTGCCCCCACTGCGGCAAAAGCTTCTCCTACACCGGGCAGCTCAACGTGCACCTGCGGACTCACACCGGGGAGAAGCCGTACCTGTGCACCCACTGCGGGGAGAGCTTCCGCCAGTCGGGCGACCTGAAGAGGCACGAGAGGAAGCACACGGGGGTGAGGCCCTACAGCTGCCCCGAGTGCTGCAAAAGCTTCAGCCGCCTGCAGAGCCTCAAGGCCCACCAGATGCTCCACCGGGGGCAGAGGCTGTTTAAATGCACCCAGTGCGGGAAGAGCTTCTCCCGGAACTACCACCTCCGGAGGCACCACCAGAAAATGCACCTGTAGGAAAGAAGCATTAGCACTGCTAAAGCTCGAGTCTAAATGTTGAGTATTTTTTATGTTGAGCACTTTAATTATGGAGAAGCAAACGTGAATATTTGATTCATTCCATCTGCAATCGACAAATACACAAATGTTAAGGGGATGACTTACAAATAAAAGGAAAAGCGACCATCACTGTTGACCATTTATTCCACAAAACATACAATGCAAAGCCATGTGCGCCGTACAAACCTTAATATTATGAAAATACTCATAACCATGCCTGTTGTTGTTATTTCAATTATAATTACTCTTAATTTGGTCATCGTCCAGATCTACGTTTCATTTCTTTTCGCATTTTGGCTTCGCCCTTTGTTCTCGTCGGCTCGTATCCTCGATTATATCATAAATATTAAAGTGAAATAAAATGTCAGTTTGAGCTGAACGATACAAACATACTGGTAGAACAGTTCACACGAGTAGACTCCGTTTCTGGTTGCTTTTTTTTTTTGACACACTGTGCTGAAATTTGAACGGGTGTCAACCCGGCAGTGTTTTCCGTGTGCTACACACAGCGGTGTCGGGCGCAGCTGCTGGTTCGAGACGCGATTACAATCTACGTTTGCTGCTGGTAACGGCTTCTTCGTCGTCTCGTTCGTGTTTCTCATTATCAGTTGTCCTAACAAACACCAGACACACCAAGAGTCCCTGACGAGATCCATTTTGAAAAGGAAAGAGTCGTTTTTTTTCCCCCATTTGTGGCACAAGTTGAGGAGTTTTGTTCTGTGGTCCTTTTTCTGAAGAGAAAGAAGGGATGAAGCTGGAGGCGGGGGGGCGCTCGCAGTAAAAAAAAAAACATGACTTCTGAAAGGTAGGCAGCAGGTGGTTCTCAAGGTTAAGTGACACGACCTCTACGGAGGTTGGGTTTACTGTTTGTACAATTTCTAAGACACATCAAGTTTCCCGTTTCTTCCTCCGTCCCGGTCGAAGCGTCCTCGGTGCGAACGCCGTCCGATTTACACGCCTTTCATCTCAGCAGAAAATATACAGCGTCCCTCAATCTCATCGGGTTTATATTATGTTAAATGTTATACACATATTGAAAATGTATTTTTTTTTTTTTTTTTTTACAAACAAAACTTGATTGTTAAACCACGACGGCACCAACGTATGTACAAAGTCAAAGAAGGAAAGAAACGATCACACAACCAGGCAACAGCCCGGTTCGTCATAAAAACCCACAGATTAAGGGATTAAATACTGAATTCTGAACAAAATTAAAAAACGGAACGGCCGTGAGGAAACCGCTCCGGGGTGGAGACGCTAAACAAAGACGTGGTTAAAAAGGGTCGAGTGGCCCCAAAACGCAGAGCCTGAGGACACACACACACGAGAAATGCCCCGCAGGTCGTCGCAGGAACAGGAACGCCACTTTATGCGTTCTGAACCCGACAAAGGGCTTTTATAAAGGGTCCGATTTCAGCTCCTCCACCCTGCACTCCAGGTCGGCCACCTGGACAAGAGAGGAAAGGGCAGTCGTTACGGAAGTTCATCCCTCGTCCCGAACCGTACGTTCACATTTTTATCCAAGTAGAGCTCAGAAAGCCTCGATTGCAGACGAAACCGGCGCTAAAAATCGCTCGCGAGCTCGCACCTGCTCCTGAAGCTGCCCAGACTCCTCCTCCAAAAGCGAGGCCTCGGCTCCAACTTGTGCACAACGCTGCGTCTCCTTCTTCAGGTACTCGACCTCCCTGTTAAAGACGCGCATCAGCCCGTCAGCGCGTCGCTTGCAACGCCGACCCCGGTTTTCGCTCTGCGGCGCCACACGCTGTCTTACTTCTGCTGGTACTCCTTGATCAGGCGTTTGGCTTTGCCGTACTTCCGCTCCAGCGCCTGATACTGGGACTGCGTCTCCTTCAGGTGCTCGTCCACCGCCTGGCACAGACTCTGAGCCTCCATCCAGTAGCCTTCGAGCTTCTCCATGCGCTCCTTGTTCTCCTGCAGGGTCTGCTCCAGCTGGACCTTGTCCATGCGCCAGCGCTGCTTCTCCTGCTCCGCGTGGTGCAGCTGGGGAGGACGGATGAAGCTCGCGTCTCAATGAATGCAAACCGACCCACGGCTCCCAGGCTTCTGCCGATGGGATTAGGAGGAGCTAATATTTAATATGACTCTCAAGCGTGACCTGAATTAAAGAACTCACCTTTCTCTTCAGCTGTTGGATCTCCGCTTGGGTCACGGCGTGCTTTATTTGGAGCTTCGTTGCACAGAGAGGTGACAGTTTCAGCCTCGCGTATTCATATGAGCTGCATTAAGCTGTGATTCAGCCGATCGTTTTCTCACCTCTTTGTATTTATGGGCCAGTTTCTCGGGGTCCGTCTCAAGAGGCGACATGTCCTCGTTCTCCGCCAAGTCAAACACCTCGATGGCGCTCGGATACGGCGGGCTGGCTTCCTCCTCCTCCTCCTCCTCCTCATCCGTGCCATATTCACCACCCTGAAGGGATGAGATAAATTCATTTCATAGATAGTTAAATAAGTTTAATGGGTCACTTCACCTAAATCAAACCAACTAGTCGCTGCTATCTGAGTGTTTCAGAGGTTACCCCGGATTATTGGGAAGAATAATTACTTATTTTGTTACGATGAAATTCCAACTGCCTCGTTATTGACAGCAATGCCCTGTTTTACGTTTGCAATTGTGATATTTTTGCCGTTAAATGCTTTGGATAGAAAGGAAATGGAAATGTGAACCACAGGAGCTTCTGTGCAGTGACGCCAAACGGACACTAGAGGGCGCAAAACCCCCAGAGAGCCGGCAACGCTCTGTTACACAACCCCAATGCTTTTTACAAACCGCCCACTGTCAACCTTTCAGGAGGGGAGGGGAGGGGAGGGGAGGGGGGGGCAGCTTTCCTTCTGTTATTATAATGAAACTACACACACTTTGAACCCAAAACCTTTTATGCAAACCGAAAACGGAGACGAAAAAAAGAAGAGCGAGAATTAATGAAGCAAAACGGGAATCAGAGGCTGCCGCATCCAGTCGATGTGATTGGGCTTATCATTGGATCTCACTGATGCCCCACGCTGGATGAACAGTGCGTGTGTGTGTGTGTGTGTGTGTGCGTGTGAGTGCGAGTGCGCGTGAAGACCCGCCTCCTGCTCGTCCATGTACTGGTTGTAGCGCTGCTCCATCATCTCCCTCTGCCAGCGCTCCTGCTCCAGGGTCTGCTGGATGAGCTGGGCCACTTCGCTCTGCTCTCCCGGCTTCTCCCGGCCAATCACGAACCTGCGTTCCGGAAAAAAATACATCGGGAGTGACTCTTAAGTCGGGGTTGGACCATTTTTTGTCTCAGAGAGCTCAAACTGTGCTTTATCAGGTATGGAGATAGAGTCTAGAGTCTAAGTACAAACTAAGTAGTGCATGATCAGGAGGGACGACCGCCGAGGAGGACACCGCCGCTCCCACATATGACACGCTGCTTACAGCCCTCCTCAGTCAGTACAGAGGACGTATTAATATAGTAAAGAATGCGCTGGCTCGCTGATGACAGAAAGCGGCTTCCTGTTCAGCGCTGGACAAAAGGCCGTCTCTGTGGACTCGGCCTCTTCTCCGACTGCCTCTCCGTCCTTCAGGCTCACACTTCTGTCCAATTACAAACCCTGCACGAGCAGCAAGCAGGGAATTCTACAGGAAATCATAATGGAGCCACGCGTTAAGCACCAACACGTAATGAAACGCTCATTAAGCCCACTTCCTGCCCCCCCCCCCCATGAAAAGGCCGGAGCTTGCTTGCCCTCTGCCACCGCCGTTAGCGGATCCATAATGCATGAGCTATCTGTAGAGGTCTCTGATCTTCGCAAGTCTTCACAACACTGACAATTACCCGACAGCGCTGACCACTGCGCCGTAAATCAGGAATGAGCTTCAACGACAAAAAGGACCGCATAGGGAAGCCCCCCCCCCCCCCCCAAAAAAAACCCGCCGCCTTACAAAATAACCCTTTGCCAAATGATAAAATTAGCATGTTATTTCACTGCATTCGCTGTCCCCGTTTAGCGCGTTAGCATGCTGGTATAAAAAACAGCAGCAGCGCTACTTGACCTGATGGTGGCGCGAGACAAAGTGAGACGTTAAAGAGAGATTCGTCTGGGAGGACAACAGGAAATGGACAAATAAAGGACACGATTCCACTCCTCCTGTTACGGCTAATGAAACCTGAATCGGTGTCCGTGAGATTAACGTTTCTGGATCAGAGCGCTGCAACAGAATCTTCGGTTCCTCTTACTTGACGGTTCCCGACGTGTTCCTGAGAACGGAGGCGGCAAAGTTCTGGGTGACGCCCACCAAACTGGTCCCGTCCACCTCCACAATCAGATCGTTCACCAGGATCCTGAAGGAGACGATTAAGAGAGGAAGTGAAGATGTGCAGCTCGAACGCCGAACTGAACTCAGGTTTACGTCTCTTCGCCGTACCTGCCGTCCCTTTGCGCCGCTCCGCCGTCTGTGACCGTCTTCACGAAGATGCCCAGCTTCTCCAGGCCCATGTCGGCCCCCGCTCCCATCCCGATGATGCTGATGCCCAGTCCGTCGCCATCTGGAGGTGTGTGGCGCACCGGAGCACATTGGTTCAATAATAAAGATTCCCGGATCAATCCCTGGACGGGTCTGGTTAAATTTGTACGGTCGAGTGAAGGAGAAGTGCTTGCAGATTGCTCTATAGCGCAAATGGAACTATTTTTTTTTTTTGGTGGGGGGGGGGTCGGTACCTTTCTCCAGCTCCGCGGGGAACAGGTCCAGCCTCTCCACCCTCTTCTCCAGCTCATACTCAGCAGACGCCGCCATGGGATCCACGTCTTCATTGCGCCGGTCATAGTCCTCGTTGGGGTAGGTGGCGAACACCTGCGGCCGGACGGAGACGGTTAGCGCCGCTCAAGTCCCGCGTGTTACGTTTACAGGCCGCTATCCACGGGAGAAGATCGATGCAGAAGACGGAAGTCTCTGTTGCCGGTCTACCAGCGTGAGGGTTTACGTAACCACCTCCAGCATGCTAATGGCGGCCTTCTGCAGCTGCTGCTCCCAGGCCTCACACGCACGCACACACACACGCACACACACACACACCACTCTCCCAAGGTGATTACGCATGCACCGCCACGCTCGCTCTGCTAGCGACGCTGATTCAGAGCTCACTCTTCCCCGTTTGTTATTCGCTTGCATTGCAACCCTTTTCGTTTCCTTCCAGTTCGTTCTCTGACATCGGGTTCGTCCGTCTGTCCGGGCAAAGCGGGATCTCGCCGCCTCGTGACAAGCCTTTCCTGTGTCCGTGAGAACGCCGCGGCGAAGAGCCCCCGTCGGTTTTGACAGCGCTTTATGAAATGTCAACGGGCCCCTCTTCGCAATCATTGTCTTTTTCATGCGTCGTTGGACGCCGTGCAAGCTTTTTGGTTTTTAAGCCTCGCCAGGCACATTTTTGCAGACACTGTGAATTAAGCGAATCCAATTGATGCTCTGCAGACGTCAGACGGCACGGGAGCGGCGCCGGTGTCTAATGGCTCTCGATTTAGGTTACCTTCGTATTTAGAGGGATTAGCAGAATGTGGATTAGAGGCGCACACAAAAAACAACAGCGGCGCGCTCCCGCGTGCCGGCCGCGGCGCTCTCACCCCTGGAGTTTAAATGTCAAGAGGCCGCAGCCGGTGGTTTGTGCGATGCCCTCGTTTCCGTGCCCGCGATGCTGAGGAGGATCGAATGTGTCGCTGGGGAGAAAAACAAAGCGCCGTGATTGGATGTTCGTCGTGACCTCCTGCCTTCGGCGAGGTTAGAATCCCTCCCCGTGTCGGTGAATCGTCCCTTTCTGGACGGTTGATTTCCTCCCTTCTCATGTGCAATAATCCCCCCCCCCGCCCCCCCCCTCAGACTGCAGACGGGCGAACGGGATCCGGCGTGACGCAAGCCAATCTCTTTAAAGCATGTGAGGAGAGCGGCCCGGTAGATGAACTCGTCAAACGGCGAGCTGCCTAACTTTAGAAGACAAACATCGGGATTAAAGGCAGGGCGTTGGGGGGGGGGGGGGGGGCAGGAGGAGGACGATGGTCCAGTTGTGGCAGATAGTAGGTCAGAGGAGCTAACAGATGGTCAGGAAACTCCCTCCCTCCCGCCCTCCCTCTGCTGGGACGACCGACAAAGCTCTGTAGGCAGCGTGGCACGCCAGCTCGCCGGCGGCGTCTTTAAACGCCACCCACATGGGGCCTTGAGGGACAGTAAATATAGTCCGTGAGGGACAACGACCATTTCACGGTGCAGTTGTCCTGACCGAGGCGCGGTGAAATGATAGAGCGGCTCTGCTTCTGGGGGGGGGGGGGTCGTTCCAGCTCG
>NC_090917.1:1955919-2025246 GCF_040956055.1 Brachionichthys hirsutus
GCAGCTTCTCCTGCAGGTTCTCCTGCAGGTTCTCCTGCTTCTCCTGCTTCTCCTGCTGCTTCTCCTGCAGCTTCTCCTGCAGCTTCTCCTGCTGCAGCTCAAAGACGCGCCGCGTCTCCTGCAGCTTGGAGTAGCTGGGCGACGAGGCCCGCTGGTGGCCGTTCTCCGGCTTGACGTCGAACTTGTGCACGCGCTCGGACACGCTGGATCCCAGCTTCAGCAGCGCGCTGTGGTCCACGTTCTCGTTCAGGCTCCCGGCTCTCGGGAGGGAGAGGCGCACGGGTTTCTCCGGGTTCCTCACCACGTCCTCTCCCTCCGCGTCCGCCGGGGACGTGGTGTGCATCTGCTGGAACATGTTTTTGATGCGGTGCACGTTGGAGCCGTACCTGCGGCCCCGGGGCCCCTCCTGCAGGTCCCCGTTGGCAGCATTGTCTCTGACGGGCTTCAGGGCCTGCATCCCCGCCTCGTACGCGTTCCTGTGCGGGGACGGGCTCCTGAGCGTGGAGCCGGAGCCGGTGCTCTTGGATGCGGATTCGGTCTTCATCATGGTCGGTCAACGGATGCTCGGCGGCGGCATGTCTCTCCGCCTCGGGGGCGAATCCGGATCATCCAGCGCGCACCGGAATCGTCGCGGGGCCGCGCGCAGAGGCTAGACCGGCAGATTGGGGAGAAACAAAAACAACAGATCGCGTTAGAGGCCTGCCTGCAAATCCCATCCGCTGCAACGGAGAAAGTGGGCACGATGCATCTGTCACTGTACGACAACGCGGGCCCCGCGCTCACACGCGCCCGCGTTACGCGCCGGAACGTGCGCGGAGAAGCAGCGCGGCGACGAGCCGCGGATTTACCGACAGATTGCTTCGCGTTTAATCCCTTTTTACAGGCAGCATCATTTTTGATCTCTTCATTTTCTGTGAGCTGCAGATTCCTGGTCCTCCTCTCAGAGGCAGGGGGGGGGGGGGGGGGGGCGCTTGCGTGGCGGAAGGAGCAGCCGGGTCCTAGCGCCCGCCTCTCGGCTATTCCGGAGCATTTAATGCGAATTAATTATCCTCACGGGAAACGTTTCGGTTGAGTGTTATCCGGTTTGTTTATAACCCCCCCCCCCCCCCATGCAGGAAGATATTTGTCGTCATCGCCGACGCAGAAACAAAATGCCAAAAACACTTTAATGCTGACAGATCGAAGCATCTCTGTCTGCTGGCATTCATATTTATTTTATTTTATTCTGTCTTTGAATTTGTGAATTCAAATCAGGAAGTGATTTGTTTGATTTGAGGCCTGATCTGTGCGCATTTTACGCACTGATCAGGCGCCCCGTGGTGAAAATAAAAATAAAAGTATTATCTATATCAACACATTTGGATCCATATCTTTCCGTGAGCACATAAATAATGGACTTTTTATATTTCTGTTGCCGGAGTTCAGACCGAAGCCAGTAAAAGTCATCCAGGGAACGTAACCGGCACTAGGACCCAGTTTTCACCGCCATGACCAGAAAGACATCCGCTGCTTGCAGGCCACATTGTTGCTTCCTGTGCTGGTAGAATATGGTGAACAAAGCGCGTCCCTTTGCCGGTGGAGCCTTTGGAGTCGTCTCCACGGCGGGTGATGGTGGTGAGGAGGGGGGGGGGGGGGGTCATCTAAAGCCGTGACGCACAGACACCAGGGCGCAGCAGCTGAAGGTCCGAGGTGAAGGACAAGACAACACTGTCAGTAAAGCAGCAGCGCCATCTAGCGTTTCCCTCTGGAACGGGCCGTTAAGTGGGGTCGGGGGGGGGGGGGGGCTCGGGAATAAAAACGTCATTAAACAGCTTTTTGGTATCCGCTTGACTTTTATTATGGAAAGTGAGTTAAATGATAAAACACTGAACACAATCCCTCTTTACGCACGGGGCCCTTGATGTCCTCCACTCCGCCATGCTTATCTATAAATAGCATCCTGGATGCTTTTAGGTGAGGTAAAAATAGAACACCCCCCCACCCCCTCCTCTTGGCCCTGTCAATCACAGGCCGAAGCAAGATGGCAGGTGACGGGATCTGGGTCTTCTTCCTAACAGGAAAGTGGAGTTTCATCTCGAATGCGCAGCATTACGCACGGAGTTTGGAGCCCATCCATCTGTATTATCTGTGTTTTTCTGCTCTCTCTCGCTCTCTCTCGCTCTCTCTCGCTCTCTCTCACGCACACAGTTTGCGTCGTGGCCTTTCACGGCGCGCTCGCGGAGCTGAAGTTCACCGTTCCCGTCGGGAGGTTCTTCACCTACGAGTTAACGAGAGAGACTTTCCAGAATGACTTTGAGCCCTTGTCAAAACTCTACGGTAAGGGTCCGAGCCAGGTCGGTGACGTCATGCATCACGAGTTCCTCATCCACCACGCACTCCCTGTTCTCTCTGTGTGTGTGTGCGTGCGTGTGTTTTGAAGCTGGACGCTTGTACGACGACCCCATGATGTTTAAGTGCAACCTGCAGAGATTCCCGGACCTCCCCGAGTGGCTGCGCTTCACCCAAAGGCACCCGTACGATAACGGCTTCCTGTACGGCACGCCGACGTCACCGGGGAAAAGTGTCATCGAGGTAGCGTTTATTGCTGGCCTTTATTTTTGCAGAATGAAATCAGGGCGTGCAGGAAAAAGAAAAATACATATAAAAAGAAACACACACAAAAAAAAACGAGTCAGCCGGTTCTAAAAAATTGGACGAAAAGGGTGTTAGAATTTACTCACACTGTTCTTAAAAAGTTCTAGTTTTATTTGTGTTATATTTGTTTATACACACCGAATAATGAATTAAAGAAATAAAACAGTTTATTTACATATTCAAGGTTTTTTTTCCCACTTTTATTTGGGCCTTTTCCATCGGGAGAAAATATAAAGTCAATAAATAAGTCATTAATATTACGCATGATCATCTTTCGCCTGCGTGGTGTCTCTGTTTGTCTCCACATTACGTATAAATAAAGTCATGTTGCTTTCACCCAAAGTCCTAAAGCATTCTGGGAAATGCAAGAGCAAGTCCTGACAACTAAGCACACATAATGATGGAACTCTCCTCCTTCCTTCTTCTGACAGATTTACGCCGTCAACAAACGGAGCTACGAGACAACGAGACAGATACTTGTGATCAAAGCCACCGCCGGTACGGCTGCGTAAATCATTAAAGCACAAAGAGAAAAAGGACGATTGACGTGTTGAGCGTCGCTGCGTGTCCTTCCCAGAGAAGACGATGCCCTATCAAGCGGAGTTCTTCGTGAAGCTGCGGGAGATCGAAAAGGTGCTCCCGTCTCCCGTCCAGGATGAGATCAAGCAGGATTTACAGAAGCTGTGGGACACGGAGGCCTTGGAAATCGTCAATGTCACCAACGCGCTGGACCGCGGCGGCAGAGTCCCCCTCCCGCTCGCGGGACACTTTGAAGGGTAACCCGGAGAGATCGGCGCAAGCCCGCACGACTGCATCGTTTGCGTTTGTAAAATATAACTGTGTGAACGTCTTGTTTGTGTCAGCGTCTACGTGAAGGTGGGCTCGGAGCAGTACTTCTCAGAGTGTCTCCTGACTGTCCTGGCCCCTGGGCACCGAAAGCAATGCACAGCGGGGGCCAAAGTCAAGGTCCCCGGAGGCTGCAACTTCTGCAGCATCCCCAGCAACTGCATCACCTGGTGCAAGACGGAGCTGGTGGGGGGGGGGGGGGGGCCGGACGGAGCCAGTCCGAATTCATAGATATTACTGCTGCATCGCGGTTCCTGTTAACCGAAGGATCCCTTTCTTTTCCTGCGTATATAGTTTGACCTGACGCAGCAGGAGCCGTCGCCTCCGGCCCCCACAGCGGGCTCAGGTATTCTGGAGGCTGGAGAAGACTTTGACCCGCCTGAGTCGCCCCCGAGCAGGGACTTTTTCCCGGACTACCTGGTGACGGTGATCGTGCCCCTGGTCATCGCCGTCGTCCTGTGTCTCCTGCTGGCTTACGTCATGTTCTGCAGACGAGAGGGGGTGTAAGCGTCCGTTAGCAGTAAAGTGATCGGAGGAATGAACTCAACTGGATATTAAGGGTTAATTTCTGTTGTAATTTGACCCTAATAAATGGACATTTATGTCTTTTTTTTTTTTCTTACAGCGAGAAAAGAAATATGAGGACAAACCAGTAAGTACGCAAACTGGAGCTCTCTGTGACTTTTTTAATCACTGAAATATGATTTAAAATCATTTTCCACTACTCCGTAATTATTATTGTATTATATTTACTAAGTAACTCGGTGAGCGATTATCTGCAGGATTCAGCTGCATCACCATCACACCATCCACGGGGACGCGGACGAGCTGAGGGACATGGCCGGGAACCGTGGCGTCCCCCCACCTCTGTCCACGTTGCCCATGTTTAACAGCCGAAGCGGGGAGGGGGCGCCGCCGCTGCAGTCCGACAGCCCCACTATCCCGCTCATCCTGGCCCAGCAGTAAGGGGCCGCGCTCGATTCCTTCCATTTATTCTCTTTGACCTGAGAGGTCAGATAAATGAGTTTGTCATTCCTCCTGTTTCCATAGCGATCCTTACAGCGACACACTGCCCAGGTAAACTCGGTGACCCCTCCCTCATTCTGGTCTATATTTAAGCTCTTATGTTCCTGATTGGAATATTATAATAACATTATATTATTGTGTTTGTTTTCACAGGAAGTAAGAGAAGCGATGGGATTGGAGGGATGAGGCGTCGCTGATGGCGTGTCAGCGTGCAATCGTGTTTGCGGTGATGAAACTGATTGTGTGTCGTTTGTCAAAATTGTCATTTGCGGTTCATGATTTTCTGTATTTCACTACGAATAAAAAACATACATACATTTTTGGTGTTTTTTAAGTTCACTCTACTACAAATAATGCTTCATCAGAGGGTGGCGTCTGTTGTTATATTGAGACTCCTTTTGAAGTCGCTGTTGTTGCACTAGAATTCCAGCAGAGGTCGTTTTTGTCTCTCCTCCTGATGCGCCTCCAGGATGAGGCCAACCTTCTCCAGCCGGAGTGATTTCAGTGAATTCAGGCCGCATTTAGTTTTGTGCAGAGGATTTCTGAACAAAATTTGGAAACATTGGCCTCGTTTTCACTGCTGCCTGAAAGAAATGCACTCAGTGCAACTGTTGTGGAACAGTTGGTTCCCAAGCCTTGTTTAAATCCACAGCACTCGGACACGCATGCATCTCCTGAGGTCTCTGAAAATGTGAAATGCATCTACACTTAAATACATTTTAAAAATCCCCCCCCCCCCCCCCCCCCACCTTGTTTCACAACAGTTGCAGAACAGGACAGTGAAAACTCAGCCACTGAGTAGACCACTTCACATGCTTTATTTCAGCACCCAAAATAATTAAAAACATCTCAATTTATTATACATGTACAAAATAAGTACAGAAGCTCTCTTTTAAACCATGAAAGTGGGTCTGTTTCAAATTCTTTCTTTTTTTATAAACCCTTCGCGAAGACATCAACAAACAACATGAACAACAGGGGTGGTAGATGTGCGCCCTCTCTCTGCTTTTTTTTTTAGTGAAGAGGTTTTTAAACAGACAGAAGGATCAACAATGAGAACATTGAACCAGAATCACTTGCTTCGATCTATAAAGACATGATTGCATGCAATTACATCTGCAGTGATCACCTTTTTCTGAGGACCTCGTTCCGATCAATCCGGCACTTATGAAGAAAACAGGACAATTTACTAGCACCAAGGTTTCTGCAGGCATTAGTGGCAAAGATTACAATATGACAGCGAAGGATTCACCGCCAAACACCAATAATTGCACCTCACTGGAATGTTAATAGCACCTTTCTTTTTTTTTCTTTTTTTTTAAGTATAGACTTGTGTAAAAGTTACCCTTTTCCTTTAAGAAGAAAAAACATCAGGGGTGACTTTTTGTCATGAGGTAGCCATCTACGCATCGCAATGAAGGTGAGCGCTTCCGTCCTTTGCTTTTCATATCTGAGCAACTTTTCTTTTTCCCATTTCTGAAAACAAGAAGACACTTCACACTTTTTACAATTTATTTAACACCAGGAAAATGGTACATTTCATTTGTTGTTTTCAATGTCCTTCCGCAGTGGCAGCAAATGGCAAAAGTCACCTGTGTTTCTTTTGTGTGTGCGGATCTTTTTCTCTTTTCTCAATCTCCATGGAGGGGGGGAAATTTTACACAAGTATATATTATTTTCTTGTTGCCAGTGGAAGCAAATGATTCTTTTTAAAGTGTCCTTGTGGTTGGTTTTTGGTTGGAGAAGCAGTCCCGAAAACTTCTCACGATTGTAAAAAAAAAAAAAACACGAACACCGTCTTCAGTCGAGTGGTTTTAAGCGTGTGGGCCAATGGCAGCCGAATGAGTTTTGAATGCATAGAAAAAGAGGGTTTAGAGATGACCGCTAGAAAAAAAAACAACAACGTCATGTCCATATTTCTTTGATTTTTACAAGAAGCAGACGGGGCCAACTTCGACGCCAAACTCCTGATCTGGTGCACCAACGTCAATAGGAGCAAAGTCAATGATGGGCAGGCGGGTTGTTTTTGATGTCTTGTAGTCAATAACTGTCTTGCCCCATGTGCCAGTGTGTGACTGTGTAGAGAAATAAAAAAGAAGGGAAAGTCAGATGTTGCTGAAGAGAGTGTTTTGTTTTTTTTTTACCTGCGAGCACCAGGACAGGCGGACGTGGAACTCACCGTGCAGCCATCCTCGCTGACGCTGTATGTGAAGCGGCTGTTGCCCTCTGCTCTGATCTCGATGTCGTTGGATCCCTGGAGGAGCAGGGCCTTCTTCAGGTTTCCGGAGGCAGAGTCCATGTAGGCGATGCTGTTCTTGCAGTGGTATGTGATGTTCTGAGAGGCCTGGTTGGACATCAGGCGCATGAAGGTCATCTGGATGTTGACATCATCGGCGTCAGATCCATCGCTGCCATACTCGAACTGCATGGGGGAGAGAGAGTGGGGGAGTGAATGGGCTTCACCGTCGTGGACTACAGTCTTGTCAGGTCGACAGGTCGAGTTCAGTTGGTGCCGTCAGCCTTTTCTTACTTGGAATCCACCGGTCATGGACTCGCTGAACCAGACGTGCTTCTTCTCTCTGATGTTCTTGCTGCTGTACCAGTTCTTCATGGGGATGCTGGAATCGCTTGGGAAGACACAAGTCTCGCCAGTCTCCATGTTGCAGTGGACCTTGATGGCATCCAGAGAAGATCCCTGGTTGGGATCGACCCAGTACGTGCCTGTAGCAGAGGAACGAAACGGTTTTACACGGTTGTACTTTATCTACAAACTCCACGGGGGCTAAGATCTGCGCTCACCGCTCTTCCACTCAGGGTTGCACATCCTCAGGTCACGGCACATGCGGGCTGGGCTCTTCTGGGTACCGTCGGGGCTGCGGATCTTCTCGACCTTCTGGGTCAGAGTCTTGAGGGTGTTGTCAACGTCATTGTCGCGATCGCGGAGCATGTTGGGGTCGTCAGCACGGTAGTAGCCTCCACGGAGGGGATCGGGTGCCTTCTCCTGGATAGGCTGGCTGACAAAGTCGAATCCACCGCCGGGAGGTCCAGGTGGTCCAGCGGGTCCGGGAGATCCAGGAGCACCCTATTATGAGATACCAGTTGAGGAAACATTCAAAGCATCGACAAGTATTTGGTGAGAACAAACAATTGGAGTGCAACCTACAGCAGGGCCCATCTCTCCATTACGGCCGCGAGGTCCAGGAGGTCCAATTGGTCCGGGCAGACCGTTCATGCCATCCTTACCTACGGCACCACTTGATCCAGCAGGTCCCTATGAAGGAAAAAAATATATATCATCAAAGTAGTGAAAACAATTACAGGCATTAGATGGACTTACAGTAGAAAACCAATAAACGTCCCAACAAGCCTATGTTTTGTTCCACCCTATAAAGATGATGCACTTACTCTAGGTCCAGCAGGTCCAGAGGAACCAGCAGGTCCTCTCTCTCCCATAGAGCCCTGCCAAGAGACAGCGAGGTGTGGATATGAAATATTGCACAGAGAGGAAAGGAAGTTTGGATCGTTCATCAAGTTAAGGAAGAATAGTCTCAAGCAGTAACCTGTAAACTTTGGCTTGCTTGAAACGGTTACTTACAGCAGTTCCAGGCAGACCCTGCATGCCGGTGAATCCTCTGTGTCCCTTGTGGCCTCTCTCTCCAGCCTCACCAGACTCTCCTCTATCTCCCTTTGAACCAGCAGGGCCCTGAATCAAAGCAATTAAACAGGTGGTCAACATTCCATTTTTTATGCTATGGTAAGAAAACACAAGATTGGAGAAGCATAGCAATGTTAGGGTGAACATACAGCGGGGCCACGGACACCAGCAGGACCAGCGGGGCCAGCAGAGCCGGCGGCACCCTAAAAGAAAATCGTATCACAATTAAATCAAATGTTATCTGCAGACAGTATTGCTAGATTTAATACAAATCTTTAACAGGATCAAAACAGTTATGAAGGGGGCTTACGGTATCTCCGCGATCGCCACTCTTGCCAGAGGGGCCGAAATGTCCGGGAGCTCCAGGAGCACCAGGGGGTCCGGGGGGTCCAGCCATTCCATTCTCACCGCGGTTTCCCTATAGGTGCAAATCCCCAGTGAGACAAATGCTAAGAGGGTAAATTTTAAATGTGTGGGGTTTTTTTTTAAATATGGCAGAGGGATGAGTATTAGCATCCTATGAGATGTTGTAAATTAATCCAGAAGGGGAGAGTTACCTTGGGGCCGGCAGCACCGTCACGACCAGGAGCACCATCGTGACCCTGTGATCCCTGCACAGGAAGACATTATAGGGAAGCAGTTCTGTGGTGAGCCAAGATGTTTGCTAGCGCTTAAAAAGTATCTCTGCACTCATACCTCACGACCAGCCTCTCCGGAAGCACCAGACAGTCCAGGGGGTCCAGCGGGTCCGGGGGGTCCACGCTCACCAAGAGGTCCAGTAGGTCCTTGCTTTCCAGGCTCACCCTGAAGAAAAATAGGAGAGGTCAGGTCTCTGCTTACAGATGGAAGCTCTGAAGAAATAAGTCATGTTTGCATCTCATCTTCCGCTATCCCGTGCCAAAGGAACCAATAAAGCTTCACGTCGATCAAAATCCCGCCAATATTCTTTGTTCACTCGGATTTTAGCCTGTTTATTCTTAACTCTACCTTTAGCTTAACCAGCAGAATGAAGGATCATAGTGAGTACTCACACTTGGTCCAGACAGACCACCTAAACCACGCTCACCACGCTGTCCAGGGAGACCTACAATACCACGGTTACCAGCGATACCCTGGGGTCCGGGGGTACCAGAGGAACCCTGGACAGAAAGACCAGCAAACATTTAGGAAGCAAAAAATGGAAATACATCATTGAGGTATACACTTGTCATTTTTGACAGAACATGCGTTGCAGGCACTCACAGGGGCACCGTCAGCACCAGGGGATCCCTTGTCTCCAGCGAGTCCAGCAGGTCCGGGAGTACCAGACTCACCAGGGCGACCGGCAGGGCCGGCTTCACCACGAGCTCCCCTTGCGCCATCTTTGCCAACGGGTCCAACAGCTCCAGGTGGGCCACCAACTCCCTGGGAACATGCAGAGAAGTCAGTCAATTCAACTCTGCTGAAGGTCATGATGGCAAAAGTTGTGTTGGGGATGGGGACTAGGTAAAACTCACAGCAGGGCCAGGTGGTCCCACTCTGCCAGAAGGTCCAGGGAAACCAGTAGCACCCTACACAAGCACATAGATAGAAAAAAGTGAGATTAGATTTCAATCAATTTTTAGCAACATCCCTTATTCCATCATCATTGATGCAGAGTGTCATAAAATGAAATACTTACAGGAGCTCCAATACCACCACGAGCACCTTTGGGTCCAGTAGGACCAGCAGGTCCCTGTTGAGAAGAAGAAAATCTGTCATCAATACTGGACTCAACCCTTTTACCATTGGAAACGGTGGTATGCATTTCAAGAAAGTCTACCTGAGGGCCAGCACCTCCAACAGGTCCACCAGGTCCAGGCGCACCACCATCTCCCTTGGGTCCAGTGTCACCACTCTCTCCCTTGGCACCAGGCTGACCATCAGAACCCTGAGGTTGGAGGGCGACAGAGGGAAAAGGTTGACTGTTTTACTCTTGGGCTCGCTTGCACCATAACAACGAGCGTCTAAATCTGTCGATGTTTTGATCTAAAGTACAGTGTGTGAGATTCATACAGGAGGTCCAGCGAATCCGGCAGGTCCGCCAGGTCCACCCTCTCCACGCTCACCCTGTGACAATAATAAGGAAGCAAGGTTTAGGGTCAGCCAGTCAAAAATTCATAATATATATGATGGCATTGTGAAAATATATTGTATATCCAACACAAGATTCAATAAATACAGTGAGTATGAAGTAGATGTTAGGTGTGGGACATAGTATGAACTTACAGGGGAACCGCGAGGTCCGGTGGGTCCAGCAGCACCAATAGAGCCACCCTCGCCCTAAATCCGGAGAGCAAGGCGGACAGTAGGTCAGCAGGTAACTTGGTGGGTGATTTTAGTGACTTATTTAAAGTTAGCCCAAAACCCAGACATCAAAGTTAGCAAATAAAGAACCAAACAGACATTCTGACGGACTTATAAAAGCTTTTATTTTATTTTTTCTCTCTACGTATATCAGATGTAGCGTGATTAAGGCGTTGAAGTGATGAATTCATGAACCTCAGTAGAAAGCTTATGCACGGTCTTACCTTCTCTCCCTGGGCACCGTGAGGTCCGGGCACTCCAATAGCACCAGTCATACCGCGAGAACCGTCTTTGCCGGGACCGCCGGGGCCTCCTTTGCCTCCAGCATCTCCCTGAAGACAAAAAGCTTGGGTTAGTTTAACTGATAACATTTTCTGAAAAGCTGAAGAGACAAACTGAACAGGAGGATACTTACTCTCTCTCCCTTTGCTCCTTGGAGACCGGAAGCTCCGCGCTCACCAAGCATTCCCTGCATACCAGGGGATCCCTGACCACCGGGGGCACCACTAGCACCGGGCTCTCCCTGATCACACACAGAAAAATAATTATACACTTCAATAATAATAGATAATCTGACAGGGTGATGCTAATGGACAACACAATTAATGTGCTATTGTAAATGTGCGTGGGTATGGATTTGAGAAACGTAATTATTTTTCACAAGCTCCCTTTTTCAGTCTCTGGCTCTGATCTCTCTTTTTTTTATTAGAGGACTGATACTTACGGTTTAGGATTTACATGTTTCATGCCGGCACATTTGTAATTGTGTGTAAATTGCACTGTTGTATATCTCAAACACCTTATACTGTGAACAGTGACTTTTAATATTCCACAAATAGCCACCTTGTTGACAGGATAGTGTTTCTGAACCCTACCTTAGGTCCATCGCTACCAGAGGGGCCAGGAGAACCACGGGGTCCAGTTGGGCCAGCAAAGCCAGGAGTGCCGCGCTCACCAGGGAAACCTCTTTCTCCCTAAATAGGACAAGGGACACAATGGTCACAACGAGGTTCGGCTAAATACCGCAAGAACCTTTTTTCTAATTGATGCCAGAACCTCTCTGAAATGGAGACACTTACTCTTGGTCCATTTGGGCCGTTGGGTCCAACCTCACCAGGAGCACCCTGAGCAGAAGAGGAAGAAAAGGCAACTCTGTCATGAAGTGTGTCCGACGCAAAGTCCGGCAGGAGCAAGTTATAATGCATCAAAAATGATCTGGACTCCCCCGCAGTTCATACCTGCTCACCAGGCTTGCCAGTCTCACCAGTAGCACCTTGGACTCCAGGAAGACCCTGCATGAGAGAAAAGCAGAAGATTTTATGATTTTTCCGTTGGGAAAGATCATAATTACATAATCCCAGCGCCTGGAAAGAGGCGGCGCTCTCAAGGCATACCTGGAATCCAGAAGGACCAGCGGGTCCTTGCTCTCCTTTCTCTCCAGCGGGTCCCTAAAGAGAAAAAAAATAGATTAATATACAACTATGCAATTGAATACTGGGGACAGTTCTGGTTCTGTAATAATGTTACTGAGATACGCACAGCAGGGCCAGAGGATCCAGGAGCACCAAGGTCGCCATCTTTACCAGGAGCACCCTGTGAACAGATACTCAGACTCGTTATCATCTGTTTTGATGCTTTATTTAAAATGCTTTTATTTAGACCAAGTCCAAATAGACCTAGTACTTACAATAGGGCCAGTAGCACCACCGGGACCCTTCTCGCCAGGCTTGCCGGACTCACCCTGTTTAAAAGAAAATATATTCTCACTCATCTCTTATCTGAGCTGCGTTTTTCTTTTGCAAATACCAACTATAAATTGGTTCTGGTTGAGATTATTGTGGCATTTCAGAACAAAATGACAATTAACTCACAGATACTCCTTTGGGTCCGGGGAATCCCATAACTCCAGGCTGTCCTCTGGGTCCAGAGGGGCCATTGGGTCCAGAGCGTCCGTCTTGTCCTTGGGCACCCTGAAGATCAATAGAGGAGGAGAGATTAGTGATTCAGAAGCCTCCTGTCACGATTCAACACATTATGAAACATGCTCATCCAAGCTATGATCAGAAACCGTCAGTGGATCAGAACTTACAGAAGGCCCAGCTTTGCCGTCAGGGCCGGGGCTACCGGGGCTACCAGTCACACCCTATGAAGGGAAGGCCAAAGAGTCAGTGAGTGCATTCCACGGGGTCATATTTATGTTTGGTTCTTAAAGCACAACTTCTGGGTGTCTCAACATGAAGCGAATGATAGACTTGATAACACATATGTGGAAGTTACCTTAGATCCAGGTGCGCCAGGACCGCCGGGGTTTCCAGCCTCACCAGTGGCTCCCTGAGCTCCCAATGCGCCGGGTGAACCACGCTCACCAGGGCCGCCCTGCAACAAAAAGAGAAAGTCAGGAGAAACATTTTTAAGAGTTTACTCATAAGAGTTTGACTCATTTCCGACCCAACCTGGACTCAATGGGCAGATTCTCTAACGCACCTTGCCGCCGGCAGCTCCATCAGACCCAGGGAAGCCGCGACCACCGGGGGCACCCTGATGGAAAAAGACACAGACACACCAAACATGTCAGTAATCACGTTTTGCCATAGATTGAAACGAGATAGAAAATAACAAGCATTTTATTTCATCTAACAGAGATGGCCTATGATTCGCCCTTCTGATTGATTCTTGCAGTGACGGATGCGAAAGAGGAGGTAACGTACACGCTCTCCGTTGGGTCCACGGGGTCCAGCACCGCCAGGCTCTCCACGGGATCCTCTCTTTCCCTCCTCACCACTGGGACCAGCAAGCCCCTGAACTCCAGAGGGGCCCTGGAAAAGAAATCAGGGTATTTAGAAATGTTTTATTTTTCTAAAATCACACTGAATGTGACGTTGAAGGGGAAATAACATCCTAAAACTCACGGCTTCTCCCTTGACACCGGGCTCTCCCTTTGGACCGGGGGCACCGTGGTCACCCTGTTGGTAAAAGGCAAATATTTTATTCAAGCTCCTAAGTCAAGTGGCATTAAAGAGCAACGTGTGCTTGTCCGAAAACTGAATAAAAAAAATAAAAAAAAACTTTGACTCACAGTGTTACCCTTGGGGCCGGGAGCACCAACACCTCCCTGAGCTCCAGCAGGACCACGAGTGCCAGGGAATCCAGGAGCACCAGCAATACCGACAGCACCCTGTTGGGACAGAGCATCAAGGCGTCTGGCATTTTGATGTGCAGGATTCAATTGGAATAGATAGGCATAATGGGAATGACACTCACAGTAGAACCCCTAGCACCAGCGGAACCATCGGATCCGGGGCCGCCCTGGTGAGAGAGGAAGGGAATTTAATGTTTAAGGTGCTTCTCTTTGTCCTTGCTGGGTGAAAATGATGCATTAATTTTGCTCCATTCCCACAGAACAGGGCAGCTTCTACTCACGGCAGGTCCGGCGGCTCCAGCAGGTCCTGGGTTACCAGGCTCACCACGGGCTCCCTGGGGTCCATCGTTTCCACGGCCTCCCTGAGTGCCAGTCTCTCCCTGTGAAGGGAAGCAACAATGTCTCAGAAATGTGCAACTTTAATATCATCAAATGTTTGCCGGCCAACACCAAGTCGGTTCTGGTCGATGGATTTTTCTGTTATTTTTGGTGCTTTGTTTTGTGACATCATAAACAGTGTCCGCTTTGGGTCCCAACACATTGGGTCATTGTTGACCTTGTAGAAAATATAAATGTGGAATTAGCATCCCAGTGCTATGAATGCTAATGTATCTGTTGGCAACAGACACTTTACGTCCACGCGGTTCCTATAAATGCTCCAGATGAGGAAGAGCAAAAATAGAGTCTTCACTGATTAGGTGAAAAACCTCTTCACGTCAGAAGGAGTTATTTATATCTTTAGCTTATGGGTTAGCTTACAAACGATATTTAATTGGGCTGTTTAGCTCATAACATTTACTACAGTACAGCCCATCTATTCTTCATCAAACTGATCAAAACTAGAACTAAACATTTCCTTTACATTTTTATTGCAATATTGTTGCTTCATTGTTTTTGTGCACGTCTAAGGTTTATTTCTCATCTTGTTTTATCAGTTCTTTAAAAGGGGTTTTCATACCAAGTGTTCGATTTGCCAGGGTGGGATATCGTTGCATTCAAATTGGGCCGACGTGAAAATTCTCCTGGGAGACTTACCTTAGCCCCAGCACCACCGGGGAATCCAGGGGCACCAGCAGGTCCAGTGGATCCCTAGAAATCAAGGGCACGATATTAGAACACCTCTAACATGTCTAGTCAACACAGATCAATCAAATATTTTGGTCCAACATGCTTACAGGGGGTCCACCGGCGCCAGTGTTGCCATCGTTACCACGAGCGCCCTGCAGAGGAGAAAGAGCGATGAGATAAATGTGATATTTGTAGGAATGGAGGCTAAGCATAGGCATAAATGTGTGAATCGACAATATCCCACTTTTCACAGGCTTTAAAGCTGAAATAATTAGAGGAAGATTTGAAGGGCATTTCTTACAGAAGGGCCAGGAGGTCCGGGGCGGCCTCTCTCACCAGGAAGACCACGAGCACCCTAAAAACAGAAAAGGATTAGCTAGGACTTCATGCATACCCTGCATTTCATGGCACAAAGAAGGAGACTTAAAGGCTTGCCTGGATCGATGCTATTGCTGAAAATGCAGAATTAACACTTATCGATGCAAAAACGTACCATAGCACCAGGGATGCCGTTGTCACCGGAAACACCACCCTCTCCCTGTAGGCAGACACGGAGGGAAGAATGACCTCTAAGGCATTTGCAATGGAATATTTTTAGCCACGTGGTTAATTTAAAGCGTCGACAATAGAGATCTGCTTTGGTAGGACACCCAGATAGCCTACCTTGGGGCCAGCAGGTCCAGCGTCTCCCTTGGCTCCATCCAGACCACTGAAACCCTGTGTGCAAAATCAATCGGCATGCTTAGGCGAGTCACCAATCGCGAAATCATGGCGGCAGTTCAAATAGGGTGAGCTTGGTGCTGAATGCCCCTCCAGACTCACTCTGTGTCCCTTGATGCCGGGGAGTCCAGGAGTTCCGGGGAATCCACGAGCTCCCTGCAGAAGGAAAGCAGGAAGATGAGTCAATAAGGAACATGCTTCATGCATGTTAAAGCATTTGTAACACACTTTAAGACTCAGTTATAACCAGGAAGCCCAAAATGGCATCACTCACCTGAGGGCCAGCGGAACCGCGCTCACCAGGGCGACCGGATCTGCCGGCCTCTCCCTGTTGAAAACACACAGCGAAGATTATAATACCTGACAGAAAAAGATGTACGATATATAGGAGCAGGTCAAAGAACCAATGGGAGCCATGTCGTTCCTTTCTTTGACAAGAATATTACAAGGACAATCAACACTCACGTCATCTCCATTCTTTCCAGGGGGGCCACCAGGACCACGAGGACCCATGGGACCCTGAAAAGTGACACAGGAACTGGATTAGCATCGATGTGACGTGTGAAGACGAGGGTGTGAGGGGTATTCATCTGAGCCAGGCGTGTGTTGGTGGGTCAGTGACTATTTTGACCCGATCGTTGGGATTTCTAATTCACACTGGACGGGACGGGGGGGGCTGAGAACCTCAAACACATCATCTTCCTCCCAACAAACACTTTTGGTTTACTCACAGATGCTCCAGGCTCGCCAGGCTCTCCAGAGGGGCCGGTGAATCCCTGAGGACCCTGATGGACAACAGGAAGAAGACGATCAAGTCTCCGGAAACTCATCTTCTGGCTTAAGCATAGTGTGAAAGTGAAAATGTAACCAAAGCGTGGCTACTTACTGAGGAGCCAGGGGGTCCAGGAGGACCACGGGGACCCATAGGACCCTGTCGATGAAGATGAGCGAAGGATCATTACATTCTGGCAAACGGCATCAGAGTATTTGGCAATGAAGGGAGGGTAAATCCTGCGTACCATTGGGCCGGGAACTGCTTGGCCGCCGCTGGATTTGGAGTGGTCTACGTATCCCATTTGAGGAGAGAAGTTCTATAGAAAGATGAAGACGATGTAATTCTCCTCAAACCTCACATAGCGCACCTCAAAATAGCGCTTTTACATTTAACCCTCGCATGATTCAGCATTCAGCGTTTAAAAGTGAGACGGATTAAATCTCAACACCCTACACGCACCCAGGAACTAATCCTGCGGGCCCAGGGGGGGGCGGGGGGGGCTACCTACAACCCCCACCTAAAGGTGAATCAAAGCCCCGCCTCCTTATCTTTCGTATCAAATGAAGAAGGACCGTCAATGCAGAAATAAGAGCGTAGCGTATTTTTGACCGAGACTGCTACAACGAAAGACGTGTCTTAGAATCCCTTCGCCCAGACTTCGACCAGAGATACTTACTCCGCCAAGGCCAGGGGGGCCAGGGGGGCCGGGTGGGCCGGCAAGACCAGGCTCTCCATCAAATCCATCGTTGCCAGGAGGACCAGGAGGACCCTGTAGCAAGATGAGGCAGACACAGTCAGTCGGTTCATTACTACACGTTTCCTGAACGAACTAGAACTCAGAGACTCTTAAACCAATCATCTGTATTGATATGTTTGCAAACAGCACTTCACAAAATGCTGCTTTGTGTTTCCAATAGTACTGCCTAATAACTACTGAAACCAATTTGCATTGCGTGACCTTATGACCTCTTAATCAAAGGTCACGTGCAACAGCTGCGTCACAGCAACGCCGATGTGTTCAACGACATTGCGAGCAAAAAGAGGAAATCAGGATCCATCGCACGCAACGAGGCAAAGGTGTGCTATTTCTACTGAAATGTCATAAACGCAAGAGGGAGGCGCCGACGCGTTTCTGTTGGGACATAAATGCTTTGGATGAAATGAGATAACTGGAACCTACCACATCTCCCTTGGGTCCAGGTTCTCCCTGCTATGGATAGATGGAAACAGGGTTTTAGGCTACAGCGTATCGTCTCTACACAAGCAGACGTGACGACTAGCTGAACTGGGGCGAGCCAGAATCATTATATAAAGCCCGATATGAACGTTTGGGTCCGGGACTCCCTATAGTCTCACATAGAAAATCAGTATCAAACAATGATAAAGGGGCCAAGTACCTCGAATTCTCCGGGAACCTGGGGTCCTACGGAACCAACACAGAAAAAGAAAACATGAACACGTCTAGAAACAAACATGGCGGGCACATTTAAATCTCAAGTCACACCTAGCAGAGCGCCCCCGGCTATCATTGCATAGTCCGGGCTTTGAGGGCGAGCAAAGCAGAATTTCTCAAAATGACTGGATAAAAACTGATTAATTTTATCCCACACTTCTATTTATGACAAAAAGCTGCTGTATTTCTTATACTGGGTCGGGGGGGGGGAGTCATATATTGGCTCTTTTGCACCCTTCAGTGTCACTGCACAGGGAGGCATGCTGGGAAATGAAACATTCATCCCCAAAGAGCAGGTATAATCCAGCGTTAAACAAATACATATTGAAAATGAAGCGAGCAAAAGGTAAATCCAAGGCGAGTTGAAATCCTCTGGGAAGCAGGCAGGCTTAGGGCCTGGAGTCCGTTTGCAGCCGGTGAAGGTGAGATGGAGGGGGGGGGGGGCTAATTAACCACAGAATTGGTGAGAGGGAAGGAGGTGGAGTACCATCGTCAATGCAGACAGGGCAGCACTCTCCGTCTGGGATGATTGGATCAGCACAGTCGGATGTGTCCTCGCAGATCACCTCGTCGCACATGACGGTCCCGCTGTCGCAGACGCAGATCTGGCACGGCTCTGGTTTCCACACATCTTTATCGTTGTACAACTGTCCCTCTAGTGTGCAGCTGCCATATGTGCCTGAGGGGGAGGACATGTCGGTGAGTTTGATGACATGACATAAAATGTATTTGGTTTCCAAAAAAATATGACAGTAATATTTTTGACATGTGGCCCCACGTTTGGGCTGATTGGATCACCGGTATCGCCTGTTCAGACAGGACTGGATTCTTGTGAAGTAGCTGTGAGCAAAGTTTTCTTTTAAATATTTTATATATATATATATGTGTCTGATGGTTCGAACCCAGAAGAAGGAAGCCTCCACTGACCCGGTCCAGTGAGCAAGAGGTGGATATAACACAGGAAATGGTGCGCAACATAGCAAAGGAAGTAAATGTTTCCATCCAAAGTTTCTGATCAGATGTGGAAATGAGATTTTAAACGATTTTCTATCAAAACTGTGTTTAAAAACAAAACAAAAAAAGGATGCAGAGGATTTAGGTTTTATTATTTCATGCTGCTGGAGGCTCGGTTCGGCCTGGAGGTGGGAGGACCGAGGGTTTGGAAGACGGATGCGTAATTACAATATCGACCACAGAGCGGCGCTGCCGGCGCGCAAAACGAGATCTTCCGCACCCTCCTCACTCGAGTGAGTAATTGAGGTCTAGACTTTTTTTTCTTTTTACTATCGACGTCAGGCAGCAGAGATTTTTCCATTGTCCTGCTTTTCGCTTTTTACATCCAGTTTTTCGCCCCCAAAAAAGAAGGTTACATTTCTTTAGCGCAAAAGTGAGCTCTCAGTTTTTCCACCAACATTATCGGCGCGCATTTTGGATGATAAAGAAAACTCATCTGAAATGCTGCGACTAAACTGAAGAGTATTTTCTCTGCTTTTTTTTTTTTTTTTACCCTCTGCTCCAACTGCCCCCCCCCACCCCCTTTAAACCCATGTCATTGTGCATCAGAGCTTTTCCAGCTGCTCCCTTCCAGCACTGCCAGCGTGTATCTGCACGTCGTTGAGAGCATCAAACAATAAGTCAGACTTCTATTAAATCCTATTTCGCTTCCAGATCTCCCCCCAAAAAAACAAAAAAAAAACTGTACCAATCTGGCCATCAACTATAATCCCGCAGGGGGGGGGGGGGGGGGGGGTCGATCTATTCCAGGAAACTGCTCAGCATCCTTGCAAGCCTCTCCTCATCCTTTTAAGGTGCAACAGTCCCAAAACCAAATAAAAAAAAGGTGATACTTACTATCATCCTCGTCTTGACCTCTGACCAAAAGTGCTGAAGCGCTGAGCAACAGCACTAACCGAATATCCACAAAGCTGAACATGTCTAAATATTAGACATGTAGATTCTCTGCGGCAGTGGGGGGGGGAATCCGCTTGCTCTTTCTCCTCAGACAACACTCACACGGGGTAGGGTCCGGTCTGTGCAGAACTCCAATCCAGACCCTAGCAGAAACTCCCTACTGCTTCAACAAATGACTTAGCCTGGCTTTTATATGCCAAAGCATTTAGGGAGGAGGTCCCGGGACGGTTTGTGCATGTTCGAGCCCGGAGTCCCACCTTCATCGGGGGGGGAGAGAGAGGGGGGCGTCTCTGCACCCTTCAAACAAGTTCACGTTTCAGCTCAAACGTGGCCCATGAAGACAAGTCGTCATTTACGCGAAGGCTCTCCAGCAGTTCAGACGTCTTTTATCTTCTGCTGCTGCTTCTCTCTGGACCCCCCCCCCACACACACACACACACACACACTGGGCTGTTTTGTCTTTTTGTCGTTAATTAATTGGATTGTGGATGATTTAATTCTTTTCATTTCTTTATATTCTTCTATTTTATTTGTTTTTCTTTGGCCACAAAACTGCTGGAAATAAATAAAATGCTGTATTTTATGTCATTACACTTTACGTGGCAAACATGAAATGAAATGAGTTTCTTTTATATAGATGAGACACTTCTTTACGTCACACATGTATTGAAATTCAAACGTACGTTTAATTATGGTTAAAAAGCACCTGCAGCCAGTTTCTCGCCAACCTCCTGCAGATTGCATGTAAATGGTGCAGCTCTCACACCTTTAATGGAAGACATTAAAATAAATGTTATTTTTGAATGAACTTTTGTTTCCTCTTATGGCTTCACATGCAGATGCAGATTATTGATTTTGAGGGATTTCTAGATCAAAGACAGCAATAATCCAGAAAGAAGATGTTTTTAAAATGATGTTGAACAGCCTTGTTATAAACTCCACCTCATCCCAAGGAGGAATGGCCGTCCCATGATGTGAGCGATGAGGAGGAGGAGGAGGAGGAGGAGAAAGTTTGGCTGGTCCACAAAGCAGTCTGGTTGCACTGTGGACACGTTGCAGCTTTTACAAACTACAGAAAGGCCCGACGTGAACTTTTGGTCTCTTTTTGATAACAGAAACTGGTTTTCAGCAGCTGGAATCCCTGGAGAATGTGAATATTAAGCATTTAGCTGATATATTGATGATCCAGGGGTAGAAATATTCAAATCATGTTTTGTTTTTTTCTTGTGCAATAAAATCAAAAAGGTTTCATTTTAGACATCCATTAATTATTCCATAAGAAATTAAAAACACACAAAAAAAGACCGCCCAAAGATTCTCGTTTATTATTGTATGTGAATACAAATTGTGAAATAAAGACGCGTGCAACAACTTGTGCACCGTGCTTCAGCTGAAAGGGAAAGTAACGGTTTTTGATTTTCTTTGCACCAAACAGGTATTTCTTATCATATATTCCCAATCTGGTATATAGACATAGATTATATAGATATGAGGGATTAGGACTTCAAGATAAAACACACCCGTTTGAGTGACTGTATTTGGAAACATAAATGGAAGAGGGGATGACTGTTAAGAATGGAAGAGAAATTGCAGAATCCCGTTGTTTGTCTAAGCGGAAGTCCAACTGATAAAACCATTTCCTGCACGCTGTCTCTTTAAAAAGCTCCAGTTTGGGCAACCCGGCAGCTCACCTGGTGGAGCGTCAGATAGGTCCTTATCAGGTCCGGTTCCGGGCTGAGGGAACTTCGCTGCATTTCCTCATCTCTCTCTCTCTCTCTTTAGTGCCTCCCCAACAAAAAAATAAATGCATTTCTATTGTGTTCTCAAACTGCAGAGATGAATACTGGTTATCTTTCTTTTCACTTCCTCTCAGTGACTTTCCACGAGGAGAAGCTCACAGGACTGCGTTAAAATAGAACTGGTAATTTTCTGCTGTTTGCAGTTGCTGCAATCTATAATATGATTTCTGTGGCAACACTGGTGGTTTGGGTGGAATCTCAGCTGCATTCAAATCTCCAGGCATTGTAGCTCGGAGCTGCATGTTTTTCAGGCTGGTGTGAGGAAATGCAGTATTTGGCATATTTCGGCAAATGAACTGGAGGTTTCAGCCAAGAGAATCAGAGAGGATCCAGAACTCTCTGTGTTGCAGAAGCCCGTCAGAACCTCCTCAGAGAGAGACGGTGTCCTGTAAGAAAATCATTCCAGCCACCTCGTTTTTAATGGATGACATTCCAGGTTTTCTTATTGGCAGCTGGCAGCCTGAGATGTTACCGGTTGTAGGAAGATGTTTTCGAGTGAGAACTGTGTGACTTTGAAACTTATCGGGTGTCGCCGTGAATTGGCGTTTCTGAGCCGGGGCTGCAAGCCTTTAACCAGGCTGAGGGTTTGTGTGCTCGTTAAAAGTGCTGCAGACCCTCAGGAGGGGTTCAGTGGTGCAGCTCACCTGAATGCATCCAGGTCTGAGCGGCGGCTTCAGCATTGAATTGATCCACTTTGCCAGGGGTTATCTGTTTCTTTGCATTATTGAACGCGAGGCTGCACAGTGACTGAAAAAAATCCAAATCTGTGCATTCCCCTCCGAGCCTCCGAGCCGTCGCCAGCAACACGTAGCACGTCCACGTGTTTCTACTTGTAGATCGCCGAGGCTTCGCTGCTCTGAACTCAGAGAAAGCCAAACCCTCCCTCCCTCCCTCCTTCTTCTTCTTTCTATCACCCAGTTTCCCAAAGGCCCGCTGTCTTCCCCTTTTACTTTTCTCTATCTGTAAATGCCTGCTTTGACTTTGTCTTTAAGAGGAGCCCACTACTATTTGGCGTTAACCTTTTGTGCATTTGAAGGCATCCAATTACGGGTTTTTGCAGCTATTCCATGTTATGTTTTCATGAGATCCCATCGCAGACCCAAAAATGACAGGGTGTGGCAGGGAAAATTGTGCGTTATCACAAATAAAATAGCTGTTGAGAGCTGCAATATCACCTCTTTCACAACAGTTTTCCAAAGTTGAATTTCTGGTGTCTAAGTTGTATTTTTCGTGGCAGGATTTGTTCAGAGAATTCACGCAGGAACGCATGTATTTATCATAACGCAATGCAGAAGAGTAGAAAAACAAAACCTCAGTCATTGGTGATCATAGGATGATTGCAAATGACGGGTTCATTTCTCAGAGGTCCTCCGCCTTCCCTTTAGCTGGACTCCTTTTACGCAGGATGTTGTGGCAACTTGGTGGTATTTGATGCCTGGGGAATTAGGCACCGGGTATTCCCCGTCCAATCCTGTCTGCATCTCTGCTGTAAATCTAAAACAAGGAAGTCATCATTTGATTTGATTTCGATTGTGCCACGGCTCCATCGTCATGTCGGCCATCATAGTCCGTGTACAGATGAGCAAATTATTTTGTGACTACAGAAGTTGCATGTGTGAAAATAAAACCTTCCAGCTCTGGTCCAGACTCTGCAAGTTCATTCAAAGCCGTAGCATCAGTTGAAGAAGAGAGGAGGGGGGGAGCTTCTATGCGGCATTATGGGTAAATGCTCAATTACAGGGTGAATTCTGCAGCCGACTCCTGCCTGCTGCTTCAGTCCGAGCCGAGCGTGAGCTGCAATCATCGTTTAAAGACCCAGCCTTTGTTTCTTTACTCTCCAGGCTGAGGTTAGCGCTTCCTGGCTGAGCTCCAGTCTCACCACGACAGTAGTCATTTTCCTTCAGGACAGTCATTTTCTGCTGCAGCAGACAATCAGCAAGTTAGCTTAGTATGCGAGTGTAAAGATGTATGTATTATATTATGTTTATATATATATATAAAAGATCCACATTTAGTCCAGATGCCAGAGGTGGTGGTGGCGGCCGATGACGGTTTGATGAAGGCGGGACAAATATCTTGTCGCCTCGATCATTAGAACATCAGTAACTCCTGTTAAAAGAAAACTGTTATTTAAAACAAACTCTAACAAATCCAATCTCTCGCAAGCTCCGCCCATCACGCCACACCACCTCCCCTTGGGGGGGCGTGGCAGAAACAATGATTAGGAAGCCAAAGCAAGAGCACCCACATCCACCATTCTGGCCTTTCATTGGCTCAGTATCCAGTTCCAATCTTGTGAATAAATGCTCAGAAACCAGAACTGTACTAAAACAACGTTTACACTACAGCATTGAACAGGTTGTCATGGCGATACGGTACTTTGCTACTTAGCTAACTGTTAGAAAGAGAGTGCATTTCTGCAAAGGCCATTTTCCTCCCTCTCTCTACGTGGTTTTTCTTTTTGTTCCTGCATCTGGATTTCTCCACTGTCCCAGCCCCCATCCAGACTCCAGCGCTCCATCCCTCCCTCTGTTTCTCCCTGCCTGCTCCCCTTTCTCCCACCAGCACAGACTTCCAGCCAGACATGCAGAGAGTGAATGGAAAATATGACTTGATTCCTTCCCTGACTGCAGATAATGTGAGCGACTTCTGGATCCACTAAAAACAGGAAAAGTAGAAGAGCGAGAGAAGTTCTTCTTGTCTCGTGAGGAAAGCCGATTTTCAGTTCAAAAGCTTCAAATCTTGTCAGATTTGCAACTTCAGAAATTTTCATCACCGAAAATGTTCTGATACTGCAAACTCTCGGATTTTATTCTATTTAATAGCGCAGCAATCTAATGCCACAAAGATAAAAACCAAAGAAATCCAGAAGTCATGTTTTAATGAGTTCCATCCTGATCGCGTTGGGATGGAATGTTCTCCTCTGGACTGGAGGCGTGAACAGGAAAAAGGAGGAAAAAGTGACTCCAACGTCGGCTCCAAAGTGCTTTTAAACAGTGGCGCGCTAACGTTTGACTGTCTGCGGCTGCCACAGTGTCGCTTTTGCATTGAGAGTTTTCTTCCCACTTCTCCCTGAATGCAGTTTCAAGTTGACCTGCAGTCCTTTTCAGGGCGATTCCCAACATCTGGGAAAGTTAGTTAGCCTTTCACTTTAGCTCCTCGTTAGCACGTCATATCAGGATTCGTCATTTACTGAAGAATTCTAGTCATGCTGGATCATTTCTACTCAGCAGCGCCACTTCCACACATTTAACTTTAAAGTTAAAATCAAGTTTGACAGTCAGGAAGTTTGGGGGGGGGGGGGGGGGGTGAGCTCAGAGATCCCGTCTGGAAATATTGTTACTGCCCACCACCCCTTCGCGAGCACTTATAAATACCGCTTTGCCTATGGAGGAGCTCACATGTGAGGAGAAACGGGGGAAAGCAGGAGGCACAACTGAGTATAAGAGAAGAAGAAGAAGAGCGAGACCAACAACGAGAGACAAGGAGAAAAAGTATAGGAGGATAGGCGGAGGCTGAAAATGAGAGTGACAATTTTAGCATCAATATTTGAACGACAGCACGAACAAAGAGGGGAAAAAGAGACAAAATAGAAAGCAGGTAACCTCAAACTAAGAGAGCCTGGAATTAGGAAAGCCAGTAACCATGCAGGCGGAAAAAAGTCCCATCTGTCAGATGACTCATACTCTCCCCTCAGCAGCAGAACCAAAATGAACACCCTGGTTTTTACACTGCTCACATAATAAGAAAATAGATTTATTTTCATCTGGAATTGTTTGAACGCATTTCAGATTTTTAGGTTTGGTGTATCTGTAGTAAACTTTATTAACACAAGGCGACTGGTCCGGATTATCTGGCTCCAGGTTGGTAAAGCTGAGGCGGTCGAGTTCACAAGCAGCCATGTTGTCACAGACAAACTAGCCGAAGTTGATTCCTAAATGCACAGAAGGAAATTATTTTACTAAAGCCTTCCTTATGACCTCAGAACTGGATTCACTCAATGTCTTTTACCATGTGACAGCTTCTTGCTGTTTCTTTAATTGTTTGTTTGTTTGTTTGTTTTTCTCACCCAGCATTTGACATTACATCAGCACAGGATGGCGAGGAATGAAAAAAATACCTCCTAGATTACGCTTCTACTTCCTCCAGCACCGAGCAGGAAGCCACAGGAATGGTGCTTGGGGGAGAACGGCGCTCTGGTTGCTTGTTTGTTTTATTTGTGTGGCCGTTATTAAGGTGTGGGTGCCGGATCAATCAGTCAGAGGAGACATGTTGACAGATTTCTGAACCAGAATCAAGACAAGTCAAATACACTGTATCAAATCATAAAACATAAAAGAATGCATATATTTAGGTTGCATCTCATTGTGATCTTTGCACAATGTGACTTTATTACATTTCACATGAAGTTATTCATTTTTAAGCTTTTTTTGTGCTCAAATCTCTTTTTTACCATTTTGAAACTGCAGTTAGGGTCATTTCTGGAGAACGCCGTGATAATTCTACATCTCTACCTTTCCTTTTTTTTCACTATTCCACCTTGATCGTTTCTGGTGAAAGGTTATGGAAGGCGTTCTGTTTTCACCGCTGAGCGAGTGCAGCAGTTCCCTCGGCGCTTTATTAGATGCAGGCTTGCAGCTCGGGCCTGACGTTTCGCTGAATGCTTTCAGAATGGTTGAGAAGAAAAAAGGTGACCTCAATGGAGAAGAATGCAGTGTGGTCTGTTCTCCCTCCCCGAACATCCAGCACGAGCAACAAAAAAAAAAAAGACTTCTCCTAACCCGGTGCTTAGCGCAGGGAGTGTAGACGACTTGGGCCGCTTAAATAGCCACCGCCGCCATCTTCTCCTCATCGATCCCCTTCCACCCTTATTGTCACCTCCTCTTTTCACGGGGCGGATGTCATTGAAGACAACACATCTGCGATGATTTTCCCTTTGCAAAGGAATGTTTGCATCAAAAATGCTCCAACTCTTTGGTCCTTGGTGGATGCAGCAATCTAAATGAACAGCTGTAAGCAGTTTTGCATTTTTAGCAGGGAAGCGGCGGAGCTTCGTCTGAGTCGAGGCTTTGAGAATCCAAGTAAACATGTTCAGATGAAGCGTGCTGATAGCAGCTTTAACTTCCTTTTCAATGCCTCGCCCTCTTTTTTTCTGATAGTGTGTAAATGCTCGCAGAGGTCTTCCTCGCCATTCATGCTCGAGTATCCTGAGTGTTTCCTACCAATTCTACAAGAAACACAACATTTCTTATTCTTAATGCGGCGTTAGAGTCTCTTTATCGACATGCATTGCATGCCATCTTGAGATCCTGCAACGGAGGCCTCGGGGAAAAAGAAACTGGATGCACGCATGCAAGTGTCCTGGTCGCGGCCACGTGCTCAGAAATCCACTGCTGCTACTGCTGGAGGAGGAGGAGTTAAGATTTACGGCTCGCCTCTTGTGTCACTCTGAAAATGCAGGAATAACAGTTTTCAGATGTGAAAGGAAGCATGGAGGATGGTGGTGGAGAAGTTCAGGGAGCTTGGGTTCCACGTTCCACCAGTCCTAATCCTAATAAAAGGAATCTCGTTGGAATTTCACCGAATTTTCTGGATCATTGAACGTAGAAGTAGATTTATCTGGAACAGGCCTTCAAACAATTTCAATGTACGAACCTGGACCGCCTGGCTCCATGAGGCTTTTGCTTCGGCACAATGCTACGTTGAGCTAAATGCTAATGTCAGTATCCTCAATTAAGTCGTCATTCATAGAAACACCAGCTGCTGACCTGAAATGTTCTAATCTGAAGCGGGCAGCTCACCCACTTCACCGATTATTCGTCCTCGGTGACCGTGCCATGCTAACTGAAGCAAAACATAAAATAAAAATGTGTCACTATAAAGCCCATCGTCTCCCGAGGAGCAAGTTCTAGACGAGTGGTAGCGAGCGAATATTGGAGGCCCAGACTGCCTGCATTGGACCGAGACTTGAGCTCACTATTCTCATCTTAAAATAAATGTTAAATTAGAGGGTTATAGAACGGAGAGAGAAAAGGGCTTGGTCCTTGGCCTCGTGCGCTTAGCCACGCTGAAGTTTTCTTTCCTGTCTCCTATTATTTATTTCCTGGTCTTCTGCCTTGGATGAGTCAAGAGAAGAGGAATAGTGTGGAAGAAGAAGGTAAAGAATGAGACAGACAGACAGAGAGGTGTAAGGAAAGCAGCTTTTCTGTTAGCTGGATGGAGCATAGGCTCGCCAATGAGCAGAGGCTTCATAGAGAATCAAAACTGGGAGCCATGAGCAAACATAACCGATCTAGAGGAACTGGAAGTCAAACGATGCGCTGGAAAACCGCCTTATGTTCGGTGCCCCGCTAAGCCCGGCGGCCCATCACTGCTAATCTAACATCCATCTTTAAGAGGAGCCAATAATTAAACTTGCAGAACGAGCCAACTTGGTCTCAGGTGCGATGTCGGCCATGGTGCTTCTCTGTCGCCACAGTCAGGGTACCTGCTGCCCCTAAACGCACCATGACATCACCTGCAGCATGCCCCCAGTGGTGTGCAAGTGTGTGTGTGTGCGGTAAGCAGCAAGGCTGCAGGTGCAATGTCATCGTGTTTCAGGTGCCGGATATGTTCTAACACAGACAGGAATCCTCCCGGTGTTTTCTAAGCACCGCTTCCTCTTCCTCCCCTTCGCTGTCCGCTGAATAATTTCTTTTCCAGTCACATCCTCGTGAGATGTGCTTAATGGCAGAGCCGCCAATGTTTCCGAGAGTGACAACGCCAGATGTTTTTGGATGCTGCAGCGGCGCTGCAACCTGAGCGAACATTGTTCCTGCGCCTGTGATTGATATTCAGGTGCCTGATGTGGGATGATACGGCTGCTTTTAAGGTCACACCTGTTCTCCTAAATGTATTTGGCAACCTCTTTAGTGGTAACGTTGACTCATGGATGAACTTGTGCAAAGCTAAGAGATGCTTTTATGTTAGTGTATGCAAGTAAGTTCGATGTGAAGGTCCTCGCAGCAGCAAGTCTCCGTATTAAAGAGCCTCTTTCTGATTGGCTCACTTTTAATTAACTGAGAGGTTCAGGAGTATATCAGCGCCCCGGGGTGTTTTACGGGAGCTGCTGCTTAATTAGGAGCTTGAAAGTAGTTTGGAGCTCTTGCAAACTTTTAGACTCCCAGCAAGAAGGGGGGGGGGGGGGGGGGGGGGCTGGGAGTGAGAAATTTGTTTAGGAAAGAATTGTGAGCAATGCATATTTAAAACTATTTAAGTAATAACAAATATCACAAGAAGTGTTAGGTTGAAATGATCTAATCTACAATAATAATCAGGCTCGTGGGGGGTAATGGGTAGCACACAGCGCTTCAGTTGACAGCGACTCGACTGCATCTCAACCATGTGGAGTTTGAAACGCCTTCTTTCTCCTCTTCTCTTATGGGGGGAAGGGAGCTCTGACTCGACTGGACAACGCCTCAGAGGCCAGATGCGCATGATGAGCTGAAATGAGCTCCGCTTGTCCCGGCACACGGGAGGATGCACTATCTGTGTGGAGGTTCCACGTCTGAGCTCAGACGGAGAGGTCTGCTCTCAAAGTTCAGACTTTAATGGCAAGTTTGGAAGTAATTCCTTCCAAATTTGGGGATTTTTTTTGCCAGAAAAGTTAAATATGAACAAATTCACAAGTGTCACTCAGAGATAGATCTGGTTGCCTGCTAAATTAAATTTAACTCAATGCATTTGCAGGGATTCAGCCCAGATTCTTCATGACTTTCATGCCTCCTAGAAGACACAAAAGAAGAGGACAGATACTCCGAGTCAGACGAATTACAGATGGTAAGGAGAAACTGCAGCTTCCACGTCACATGTTTAACTACAATCAGCACTGGGAGACGGGTTGGTGTGAGTTAGGAGTGGGCGGGGCCTAATGGATGCTCAGGCTCCAATTGGCTGCAGCTAGTTGCCCATATTTAGATGAGTGTCGTGTCCCTGCCTGGATTGTGTTCGGCTGTGCTCAGGAATGAAATGAAAGATGGTCTGGATTTCTCTCTTTCTCCACATCACATCATGGAAACTCACCGATGGCTCGCTGAAAACGCACCTCGTCAGCGGTTTCACAACAGAACACATTTACACTGTTGGAGAAACCGGAGCCACAAAGGTTCTGTTCTTCCCAAATAACGTAAATCCTCAGATTATAATGGAAATATGAGCTGTTATTGATAACGCTGCCCGACATGTTAAAAATGAAACACAGCAGAGCAGGGTCAGGTCTGCATGTGGCGGCGGCTGGCTACCGCTAGCCATTTGTTAAACCTCTGTTATTGTGTTCGCGACCCAAATCATCCCCTTCTTTTTTTTTCTTTTCCGTCCACGTTTGCAAGCAAATGAGAGAGGAAAAAAAAGAAAAGGAGGCGTTCATCCTTGCTTGACATGAATTTTCAACTTTTCGTTTCCCAGGCCTGCCACATCAACAAAGGGAGTATACTTGGACCGAGAGGCAAAGAGGAGGAACAAAAAAAAATGGGGTTGAGACTAAAAAAAAAAAAAAAAAGGAAGGATCGACCACAGAGGGGAGAAAGGAGGGAGGAAGGAGGAGTCTGTTCCTTTGTGTGGTGATGCAGAACCCTCCGAATCCATTGACCTACACATCATCACTTTCTTTTAGCACTGATGCTGCTAGCTCTGAATCTAATGGACTGTGGAGCTAACTTGAAAAATATGGAAACTGAATCTGCAAACTATATCTTTTTTAAATATACAATATATATGTATTCTCCTCCAGAAAATGGCAGTTGCATGAGACATAGTATGTTTTCTGTGTAGTGCAATGAATACCAGCTGATTTAAAACAGGCAGTCTGAGTTAAGAGACTCAAGATTTGATGAACGCTCATGTTTTCCCTTTTTGTCTTCACCCTCTCTCCATTAACCCATCTCTCCCTCGCTCTCCCCTTTAATTCTCATCCTGTCTCTACCTGTCTTATGCATTACTGAAGTTCTTTATTTCACGTTGTCCCCCCCTGTATCCACGTCATACATCTAAAAAGAGTTGGAAGGAGAGAAGCGCCCCACAAAACGCGGAGCCACCCTTGAGGCATCCTTCCTGAGAGTTCACAAGGTTGGAGTGTGTCAGACTCCACCTTTCCCCACCCACTAAATCCAACCGGGTCACTCCCATCCCGCTGCTGCCTCGCCCAGAGTGGCTTCTTTTTTTCTCTCTCTCTCTTAACAACAGAAATTCTCCATTAAATTATTGCATTTCTCTTTGAACTGTCAAATTAATAAAGATTCTGCTTCTCCAGATGCTCCTCCAACTTTCAGGGTTCCTTTTGTGTAACATTTTCCAAACTTTTTTTTAGTTTTTTAATTCTTGAAATGTGATATCTGAGCTGAGGGGAAGGGTCTTTTTTTTTTTTTTTTACATAGCGCCTTGTTTTCGCCCCAAACACAGGTAACATTCTGAAAGAGCAAAAGCCAGGAAAGGATAACTCGGATGGCAGAAACAAAGGGAGTGAAGGAGAACATATTCTTGTTCCATCCCTGCACATGAGTTCTTAAAGCATCTGGAATCACTTAATTCGGTGCTCTTGGCTGCATTAAACTCAGCGCTACACTGTGACTTCAGCCTTGGAAAGAGAAGAAGAAAAAAATAGAAATCTATCCTGAGCAAGTTATTCTCGAAGGCTGTATAAGACACATTCTTCTGGTCACATCTTTAGTAGCCGTTATAGACCATATATCTCCGTATATCAAGTTAGCATGCATTTGCTAATTCATGAACATGTTTTTTTTTATTATTATTTCTGGACTGTTTCTGGTCAAAGCTTACAGAAGAACGGCTGCGGAGCTTGAACAACGACAGAGAACATTTTCTTCGGCTCAGTTCAGAAGCCCAGCTGCAAATAACTGATCTTCAAACTACAAATGCAGCTTCCTCTTTTTTCTTTTTTGTATTTCCGCCACCACAGAGGGTGTGACAAGCTATTTCCTTTGATTAGATTATTTCCTTGCCATCCATGGAAAGATTTTTCCATGGATGCTGGTCAATCCTTTTATTTTTAATTGCACAGTTATGCTGCTCTTTGTTTTGTGTAGACAAAAGTGTCAGTGCACAGAGAGAGAAAGTGATTCCTGCAGCCTCAGTTTTATGCCCCCCCCCCCCTACCTGCAGGGAAATACGAGTCCCAACAAGTCTGCCGCCTTGTTTCTATTACCTGTAGCAACGTTTACTCCTCTCACACACACCTCCACCTACGACAGGCTCTGAGACATGAATGTTTCACATCTGTGGCAATAATGTAATAGTGTTTTCACAATTCAGCATGAATGCAAATTTAATTTGTTGAATATGTTCACAAATACATTTAAAAAAAAAAGGTTTCTTAGGAAGGAAAACTCTGGTATCAGGAGGCAGAAGGTGGAGTCTGCGGTCGTGGTTCCCGTGATTTCTTCTTCGGTGCAGCATTTTAACGGGGTGTAATCTGAAATCACACTCATCCCATGGGCAGACCAAACAAAAGTTCAAAGAGAGTGACTCACAAGCATCCATCCTGCACCTCACATTACGTCTTAATTGAAATACACAGGCCTGAGAATGACTGGTTAAGAACTATATAAAGGCTTTAAACGACTATAATGCCCGGGACTTCCACTCTGAACAATTCAGATGCTGTTGCTGCCAACATTAAAGTGAGTTGGTACAACTCGGCTGGCGAGTAGAGGCTTAAGAAAACAGTTTGTCCCTGTGGGAGGTTCAGGAGAGAGGAAACATCGGACAGCAGGAGAGCAAAGGTCACTGGTAGATTTGACCCCAACACCAGGGATCTCTGCAGTTATCACGCAGCCAAACTATAAAACCAAAGGGCATTGGGCCCGTCTAATCTAAGCAGAACTGGAGTTTGCAACCGTCTGGTTTCTCATGTATGTCCTGAGAGGGAAGGTAAACAGACGCCGTGTGGAGATCAAGACCCAAGGAAGTCTCAGCAAACTGTGGAACACAGTACAAAGTGTGTGTTGAAGCTTACCGTTCAAACAAACCTCGATAAGTCGCACAAATTCAACACAAACGGGCCAATCTGGTTGCACAGCTCTGCTTCTGAGCGCTTTTGTTGCACGTTCCTTCTGCGGTTTTGCTGCCTCCCCTTTTTAAACCATGTTTATGATGATGAAAACATAAACTCTAGTTGACGGCCTGTTTCAGTGTAAAAACAGAGCAACGATGACGAGTGCGGATGCGTCCGCCTGATGAGGATTGCTCAGCTGAGGGTAGGCAAATTCCATGAGGAGGGGGCGGTGAAATGTGAGAGCTGTGGATCATGTCTAAAGCCCCGCCCACCCTTTCTAGCGCGTCGTTTGTCTCACAATGACGGAAACCAGCTCTTGTCGTTCACTTCAAAGTCTGAAGAGCGATCTACGGGCGGCACACACACTTTATTACAGCGCGGACACCCGACAATGTTAATTACGCGACATTATAATAAAATAAAAATAAAAAATATATTATTTTTTTTTTGGAAAATTTCTCACGGCACACCTGACGATCTCTCGCGGCACACACACCGGTTGGGAAAAGCTGAACTGGAGACACACACACTGGAAGCCACATTAACCCATGAACCAAAATGCACACGCAATAATAACTCTCACACCCAAAATCAGTGTCTCTCCAGCATCATCACAAAGTGCAGAGGCGAAGAACGACTGATCCAACACAGCTGCCGAGGACCGAACAACAAACCTCAAATTCTTGTAAAAAAAAAAAAAACTACATGCTGCACCCCTTGGTCTCGAACCCAGGACCTTCTGGCAGGGAGTCAAGCGTGCTACCCACTGCGCCACCGAGAACGCAGTACAACGTCGCATAAGGAAAAAGCACAGCTCCAGTGCAACACGCTGTGGTCTGAAATAGCACCTCATCATCCGACAAGCATGACTTTGTTAATGCCTCGAGTTTCCTACCCCGCACTGGGGGGTGGTTGGTATTGCTACCAACCACCGTGTCGGAGGCCCTGGGTTCGAGTCCCGCTGTGGGAGTGGGGTAGGGTGGGGGTAGCAGGGTAGGCCTGGGGCCTTGCCTGGGCGGGGTGAACTGGACCGGTCCACTTCACCCCGCCCAGGCGTGCCCTGGGCCTACCCCGCTACCCCCTCTCTATCCCATTCCTGTAGTGGGATCTGAAGCCGGGGCTCTTTGAACTTTTCGACATTGCTACCAACTATTCCCCCACCCCCCCGTGCACACACCGACGCACGCACTCATATACTACGGACAATTTGGAGTAATCGATTCCCCTAAATTGCATGTTTTTGGAGGTGGGCGGAAACAGGAGTACCCCGACGCAGACACGATTCGAACCCAGTACCATCTGGCTGTGAGGCCAGCATAAACTCGACCAGCTGATAACCAGCCATTAACAAATTCTCAACACCAATGATGACATCACAGACAGTCTGAATGTAAATATACATACTTTAATCTCATGTCCACAAATAATCAACAACAAACCTAACTGCAGACACAAATTGTATTGATCCAAATATAGACATTTTGCCAGCCGAAATATATTACATTTTAAAAAGGTCCAAATATTTTAGATCTCCAGTACTCACACAATGCTGCCGTAGTACTCATTCAGTACTGCCCCAGTACTAATAGAGTATTGATGTTAACAAACCTCTTGAAAATATAAGCTGCCCGTTATGGGCTTTTCTTCCGAGCAGATCAGATCAGCAATACGAAGAAAACGTACATTTATATTTCTATCCATCTGGTTCACGTTTCACATCTAACACTGTAAAAAATAAAACAGCAAATACACTGCAAAAAAAACCCATGTGTTCATTTGGCCTTTGGTTTGCTGACAGGATGTGATGTCACAGATCACACATCCAAGCCTCGTCGTATCAGAAAGTCTTCGAGAGCACTGAGTCGCTCCACCAGCATCACATCCACGTCTGACTCGTCCCCATGAGGGACGCTGCCATTGCACTGACGGAGAGATGCTTTCCGCTTCCTGGGGACCATGGTAACAGGAAGTCCCGCCCCTGAAGTCGACAAACATTTTGAAAAAAGAAGTGTGAAGAACATGAAGAAAAGAGAAGTGCTACCTCTATGTAGTAATAATGAATACAACTGCGTAGTTAGAAATAAAATACAAAATAACACGAAGGAAGGAGACTACCATCGCTTTATCATGCTCTCAATACATTTCCCAACCCACCTTGCAGTCTCTTCCTTTTCCGGGGCTGAGTGAAGTCAGGAAAAAGGAGAACCCTCCGTCTTTTCTGCCGTCCAATCAGGAGTAGCGCTCCATTCTTCTCCCGCGGCTCCTCAAATATTGTTTCAAGACTCCTGTGGGGTGAAAAACAAAACACGGTAGAAGACTGGAGATTCAGCGAGATTTGCATTATTCATTTTAAAGGTTACCATTACCTGTTGGTTGAGGGGGAATTGTAGTTCTTGTTCGTATAAATCTCCTCCAGACTGAACTCTTTCTTCTTTAACCTGAAAAAATGTTTTCAGGTTAAAGAACCTGAAAACACACACACACACGCACACACACACGCACGCTTAAAGAGGAGTTAAAGAAGCCATTTCTGGAGAAACCATCTCTGAACAGAGGAGGAGGATTAAGACACCGTATATTATTATTGTAGAATCTTCCTAACACCAAATCTGTGTACGTAACAAGTGTAAAATCTTTTTAACCTGAATATTTGTCTCGTAATTGCACTTCCGGTTAGATACTAAACTGCATCTCATTACCCCCCCCAGCCACACCTGGGTGCAGCTCAACAAAAGAGCTCACCTGAGGGTGTCTAATTTCTCTCGCAGGCTCAGAATCCCATAAACATTCCTACAAGTTAATTCATCGCCATTTGACGAACAGGAGTTCCTTTTTTTTTTTGGCCTTATTACTTTCTCACATCGGTCTTTTTTATGTGACATGAAACAAAGGGACACTCACAGAAAACGAGCGGTATTTAGGATCGGCGTGAGAACAAAACAGAAAAAAGGGATTTGGAGAAAATACGAAAGCTGCTCGAGCTAGCTGCGCCTAGCTACCGTTAGCATATTATATTGCGCGTGAATCGGTTAAAATGTCATAAATCGGGAAATTCATTTCACCTCTTCAAAGCCTTCGGATTCGTTTGGTCTCCTTTAACTCCTCTTATCTCATTTTAAGCGCTTTCGACGCTAGAAAATGCCAAACCTGGCCGCGCGGTCCGGTGCAAGACACACTTCTGACGTCACTAATGCCCGGCGTTAAATAGCGGAAGTCACAATCACAATGATGGAACTTCCGCTGAAAGTTTCAAAATAAAAGTGTTAGTCTAGCGCAGTGTTTCCCAACCTCTTTTGAGCCGCGGCACATTTTTTACATTTACAAAATCCTGCGGCACACCCCCAACCAAAATGACACAAAATTACACTCTAACAGTACATATTAGATTAGATGACCTTTATTATAATACATATAATTAATAATATAGTTTTTTTTATGTATTTATACTTAGTGGGAAACCTGGGGCTGTTTCGATGAACACAAAATGAAGACACACACGAAGCTCTTCCTCATCAGCTCTCAGTCTCTCTCTGCTTGTAGTTTTTATCGCCATCGAGCTTGCACACGGCACACCTGACGATCTCTCGCGGCACACCGGTTGGGAAAAGCTGGTCTAAAGCATTCACTGGAATGCGGAGCTACAGTCACATCGACCAGAGAGAAATAAGTTGGACTTTATTTCACATCATTCCTTCAGCATCATCTCCTGCTTTTCCTCCTGATCACATTAACTCCCTGCCATTCCCTTTGTCTCCGAGGTGGGACGATCATGCATTTGCCGGGATGTTTGCGGTTGCCATGTGTAGAAAAGGGCGGTCATTTAAACTTGTGATGCAATTGTCGCTTCGCAGGTGGAAAACACGGTACAGCTTTTTTGTTTGTTTGGCAAAAGTGAGTCTTCCTCCTTTTTCCGGGGGCCTCTCCATTCCTGCCTCGCTCTTCTCCAAACTCAAACACGCAACGTAACTTGCAATCAAATGTGCGGGACAGCTTCACAGGAAATATCAACAAGCAGCCGAAACGAGAAAGTGGAGGCCTGCCAAGATGCATTCCTGCTCCAGACGCCGGCCGGCAGCGTCGCAGGGGTTTGAGTTCGCGACTCATTAACGCAGGACTCGTCTCTTCAGCCAGCTGAAACACAGCTAACTGTTTTTGGTTCAGCTCAACGTGTTGCCTTTCAGTTTAGGAAAGGTCTACGCATCATCAACGTAGCGCCGGATGGCAGCCAGGCGAAGGTCGAAGTGAAGATGGCGGCGAGTTTAGAAGCTAACCAGACATTTTCCTGTGGTGGAGACCAAAAACGGAGCAAATAAAATTAGCTTCAAAAAGCACAAATCTGCAAAATGACATTTTGTATTGATCACAGTCATTGGTGGCTATTTTGATGTATTTATTTCAGCTTGATGTGAAATTAGAAATACCAATAAAATGATATTTGCTGCTTTTTATTATCTGCTCCTGCCTCTAATCCGTCTGGTTCTGTGTGCTTGCCTTTCGACCGGGTCTTCCTCTCATCTGGGTCGTCGAAAAACCTTTCTACAGATTGGTAACAGCTGTGGTTGTTGGCTGACGTGGAGCTGTGGGAGGCTGCTTGCAGGCCAGCGAGGGGGGGGGGGGAGGGAGGAGCTCCAACATCTGGAAAAGAAGCAAAGCTTGGCTGAACGACAGAGACGACAGCCTCGCAGTTCGAACGTTCACCCGGGCCAAGCCCGTCTCTACAGCGTTTGCAAATTCTCAGCCTGTTCTGTCTTTTTTAGAAACGAGGAGCCAGATCGGCTGTGAAACGGCTAAAGGTGTGCGCTCGGTAGAGAGTTCTGGGCCGTGGTGGAGACGGGAGGAAGAGTGGACTGCTGTTTTTTTAAGTCCTGACCCTCTGGGCCTCTCCTGATGTTAGAGCATGTCTAAACACGTGGGAGACGCCTGCCAGAGGAAAAAAGAGGGGGGGGGGGGTTGAAGTGGCGTTTGAATTCTTGAACTCCTCCTCAGATCTGCTCGTTTTTAGCTTCTCGATAAAGTTACATTTTGAATTTTGTGTCAGAGTCCATCTGAGCAGATGACAAACCCGCTCAGTGAATGTGTTTATATGTTTCTATCTGACATGTGCGTACAAAGGTTGATGGCAATCCCTGCAATATGCTGGCTTTATTTGTCTTTAAAAAGTTGGGATTAACTTTACTCCACAGGTCAAAGGTTAACCTCTCCCTTTAGTTTTGCTCCTCTGTCTTTGAACGCACCGTGCTTTTTGGTCTGTATGTAAAGTAAGTGCTAACGCTATAGCAACCTGTCCGTCAGAGCTGCGGCTCCAGGCAGAGCAGCGTGGGGGCATCTAGTTTGGACAGAGGGGGCATTCTTCTCCTCGGATCCCCTCCGTCCGTCGCCGACAGAACACGGTCTGCCCAACGTTTACTGAGGAAATGTTCACTTAGCGCAGGAAATCTGAGGTTTCCCCCCCCCCCCCCCAAAATGTTTGATTTCGGAAGTTATTCAAACAACACAGTGGGTTATGAGCCGGGTCAGAACAACATAGGTGGGAACTGAAAAACCCAAAAGGACCCCGAGAGCCTCACTTCTCCCAGGGTGCCAAATCTCAATTATTGATATTTATAGTCTCTAACTTGTGATTTCAGAACACTTCATTGGCTGTTTAATGATGACATCACTGTCAAAATAAAAATCGGCTTCATATTCCATAAACTTAAATATCATGGATTTTGGTGTATGAGGTATATTTGGAAAGACAACAATTTCATTTAACTATTCAAAATAATTGGTTCGATCAAAAAGATTTAAAGTTAACTGTTCAGGCACTGTTAATATGACTTTAGAGTAAAAGACATTTGTGAGTTTTGTGACGGTTTCTTTTGTGAAACTTGCTTTTTTTTAATTTCTACCCCAGCCTTTAAGTTCAAACAGGGCAAAACTTCTATTGCACGTAACTGTCAGAGAAGTTTTCTTATCAGTATTAGTATGTGCAGACTTTATAACATCAGCAGTGAGAAAACATCTGGGCCACAGCGGTGTGCTGAGCTCCTTCAGCCGTCAGGGGCCAGGTTTGGATGCAGTTCCGCCACTGTCCTGCAAGGGGGAGTAGAGAGCGCAGTCACTGCAGCTTCTTGGCCAGTTGGGACATCTCTCTGGCTTTTTTCCTCTTCAGCTTCTTCTTGAGAAAGAGCAAGTCGATGTAGACGATGTGATCCAGCACGGCAGAGGCGCAGAGGAGCCCGCCATGCAGAGCTCCTGCTATCCCACAGCTGAACACGTCTTGGCCTGGGACAGACACAATGTGATGAGGCGGGACCGCCCGGAAGTCTGGAAGTCTGCCTGCAGAGTTTCATAAAAACTCAACTTTGTCACTACCTGAAATGTAGAGGTTTTTCACGGGGGTGTTGCACCTGTTCCTCGCCACAGTCTCGGCCTGGAAACGATCCAGGTTGTGCTCGGCGGAGTACATGGCTCCCCGCTGGGCGCCCAGGTAGTGCATGTTGGTCAGAGGGGTCGCCACCTCTTGGAAAACCAACTGGAAGAACAGCAATTTAATTTAAAAAAAACATGTAAATTAAATTTAAAGGCATTTACAAGTTGAAGAAATGTGTGAATTTACATTGAACATGTGCGACTGTGACTCGTCGTATACCTTGTCTCTGATTTTAGGGAACAGCGTGCAGGCCCAGTCGAACAGCTTCGTGGCAAATCTCATTTTGTAGTCGTGGTATTCGTCGCCCCTTTTGCGCACGGTTGTGTCCTTCCATTCCTCAAACCATTCATACTTCACCATCGTCAGTATTGTCATGCAAGATTTTCCTGTGATCGTTAAAACACACACGAGGTGTCACTGAGAAAAGCGCTTTTGTGTGATTTGCTTGTATAGATTTCATTTCCATAATAGATTGGAAAACCATGATTTATTTTTTGTTTGAGCTCTGGGACAACCACAATTATTCAAACCTGAGTGCTGATTTCATCACCAACTTGTTCCTGTTTTATGAAATGCTTAAATCTTACAAACATTCTCTTGAACTCTCTGAGAGGGATAAAAGAACCGATGAGAGTTAAGGAAGACTCTAACAAAGTCCAGGATCGTACCTGGGTGTCTGATTGCAGCTTCTGGGTCTTTGGAAGACGGCATGGTGAGGAACATCATGGGAATATTATCTGGTGCTTCGTCTTTGCCCAGCGCAAAGAAATCATCCATCCTTTCAAAAAGATGGCGAAGAATTAATATAATATTTGCCTTCCCACATTTGAAGCTTTCCGCGCTGCGTTTATCTGCAATGTGGCCTCAAATAAAATAAAAAGATTTAAAACACGATTGTCTGATCATGTGCGCCATCTAGAGGACGGATACATTATTACAAATGCAAAAGGCTGAATAATTCTGAAATTATTTGGGGGAAAAAGGAGCACAGCTGGATTTACATCTGCGGATTAATGTCATCGCTATTTCTGATACAACAGCGCCCCCTTGTGTTGCCAAAATGCCTCCTCTTTGTTCAATGGCTGGACTGGCGTGTTTCAATACTCACGAGTTGTCCATGTCGTGGTTTTTGAACAACCAGAAGTTGGTGGCGGTGAGACCCAACTCTTCCTCACTTCCGTCAAAGCCGGAGAAGACCAATAACGACCCCCTGCCGTGTTTCATCATGCTCAGCCTCTCCTGAACATCTGGATTTAAGGAGGGTTTGCAAAGAGGTCGAACCTCGTTGGTTATTTTCAGGATGCAAATGATACATATATTAAAATAATTACATTTAAGTGGATTTGTTGCTCACCTGCCTGGACTTGAATCTGAGGGGGTAGAAGCTTCTGGAAGGTGGTGAAGATGCCACAGTTTGAAACGACCACCGGTGCGTGAACCTCCACCTCCTCCTGACCTTTCCTCACCTTCACCCCTGTCAAAACGGGGTGAAGGTGAGCGAGACACCCAGAGAGACGCCTTTACCTTTAACCAGACCTACCGTACGCTGCTCCCGTCTGATTCACCAGGATTCGCGTGACCGGAGCTCGGACCAGACAGTTTCCTCCGTGTTTCAGAACGGTGCGGATGACGTGGAAGGCGATCTCGCTGGCGCCTCCTTTGGGGTAGTAGGCACCCCGTTTGTAGTGATGTATCAGGAGGGCGTTGATCAGGATGCTGGAGTCGTTTGGGGGAACACCTGCGAAAATAAAGGGTCCACCGTCCATGGTGTTTGTATAACATGTACGTATAATGAGATTATAATCCGCAAAACGAGAGATCAATTGTGGTTTCGACTCATTCGAGAACCCACCATAGAACAAGTAAGAAAAGATGACGCGGAGATCCTTGTTGCTGGTCAGGGTGTTCACGAAATGCGACGCACGAGTGCCGGAGAGCCGGAAAACAGGGGAGAGGAGATCCGCGATGCCCGACTTCAGCAGGAATAGAGACACCCACTGCGGGATCATCTTCAGGGTCGCCAGGAAGTGCGCTTTCTTGGCTGAGATCTGATGGCACATGCAGGACGCACTTATAGGACAACGGGTCTAAGCCGAGTCCGCTCCGCGCATCGATTGATACCTTCATGATTTTGAAGAACGTCTCGATGGCCTCCGCGTCATCGGGGAATTGCTTCTGGAGGTTGGCTTTCATCTCCGTTTTACCGGACAGGATGTTGTAGGATCGTTTGTCGTCCCCCGTTCCGATATGGATGGCGTCAAAGTGTTGGTGGAGCTGCTGGAACTCCAGCTGGCCCTCGGAGATCTGGTCAAAGGCGATGCGTAATAAGCTGTTCTCGTGGAGCTGGCCGATGTAGTGAAGCCCTGCAGAGGACAGATAGTTAAAAATATATATATTTATCAAGCATGAAAGTCCTGAGATGTTTTACTATGAGAGATCCGATCCATTCGGAGTCCATGATCTCTACTGGAAACGTGTTTCCGTGGACATGTCCAGTTCTAGGGTGTGTTCACACCACCGCTGTTTGCAACCCTTTAAACTGACCAGAGTTCCTTTTCCTCGGATAATCCACTCCGTTTGGGCTGGTGTGAAAGCAGACCTTTAAACGAATTATAAGTCCGAGTCCTCTTGGCGCAGTGTGAAAGCGCCCTTACCCACGTCGAACTCGAAGCCTTTCTCTATGTAGGTGTGGCAGCATCCGCCCGCTTGGTCGTGTTGCTCCAGCACCAGGACCTTCTTCCCTGCTTTGGCCAGCGTGGCCGCGGCGGTCAGGCCGCCGATGCCGCTCCCGATGACGATGGCGTCCAGATTCCGGGGAACTTTGTCGAGGCTGAAAGCTGAAAACAAGCAAGAAGAAATGAGTTAAAGACACATCTCAGCTTTCCTTTTGGGCAATATAAACTGTAGATAACTCGCCTCACGTTATTCTCCCGGGTCGTAATCTAATTAAGATGAAGACAGTTAAGGCCGAGGTTAAATTAAATTGTGTGCTAACATAAAACTGGTTATTTAGATGTTTATCAGCTGTGTGTGTGTGTGTGTGTGTACCTTTCATTTAATTCTCTGACATCAGACAATAATAGCTTTAGGGTCATAGAAAATGACCTTTAGTACTTTGAATAAGCAAAAAAACAAACAAACAGTGGGAGGTAAAGTTCTGTAATCAATCTTCAAAAAGATTAATTACCGTAACAGGGTACAACTTTACAGTACTGCTTTAGTCTCAGCAACAGTTGCTGCTCTGGACTGTTACTTACTCCAAATCCAGGTCAGACTGGTTCTATCTAATCTTTGTCCAAACAGTAAACGCATCACGCATGAAGAAATTGTGTACTTCTATTTTGTACTTCTATTGTGTAATACTGTTTGGGGTTGTTGTTGTTTTTTATTCCAAAGCAGGATCATGAATTTATGCTAAAAACTATGCCAACATGCATGCAAGCAGATCTTTGTGTGTTTTTACAGCAGATCAAATACATTTTAAAAATAAATAGGCTACATCTTTTCGGATTTTTTTTTTTTTATATATAATTTCACCTTGCTTGATGACCTTGTCCCGCTTCTTCTGATCAAACTCCCGAGGTCCGGGGGGTCTCAATGACTCCAGGGAGAATGGACTCGGTTTCCCAAACAGGTACCAGTATGTGCCGCCGGCCCATACGGCCACCCAGACGAGGACAATGACGAGCCACATCGCACAGACAAATGACTTTCACGACAGCTGGTATAAAGTTTTAATCCCCCCCCCATGGGTCTCCTTTTATGACACCGCGTGACAAAGGTCTGCAGAAAAGCGCCATGGAGTTTGACATTTGGAACATTACGCAACAAGCAATAAAGATATCCTGTTAAACAATTCACTTTTCTTGCCATAATAGTGCCCACAATGGTCGAACTGGAAACAGTTTTTCGTCAAATGTGATTTTGCTGCAACGGAATAATCTCTCCATTGATTTTACTTCCGGTTTTTATTCTCTTAAAGACACATTTCATTTAACTTTCAGGTACTGTTTGTTCCGCGGGAGGGGGCAGAGAGGGATTGTGTTTGAGGGGTTGTACTACCAGTTTGAACGGCAAGGTGGCGATATCTGCGAGCAAGACGAAGATGCGACCAAATAGGAATACAGAAGAAGGAAATGATCCCGGAAGTAATAGTGTTTACAGCGTGTTTTCTGATGTGTTTTTGTGAGGTGAGGTACTTTGTGTTGTAAATTGTGTGCTATATAAATATAACCAAATAAAAAGAAGCGAGTTAAATCGTACCTTGAGATTATAAATGAAGAAAATTTGTGGTTTATAAATTATTTTTATATGACGTGTGGGCAGCCACGGGCCGGCACCCAGGAAGCAGAGGTTTTTTTGGGGGGGGAGGGGGGGGGGGGTCCCAAACCGGGTCCTTATGAATTAAAAATTAAAATTAAAATTAAAATTAACTACTGCCGATCCTAAAAACAAAAAAAAAACCTGCGTTGGCCGGGAATCGAACCCGGGTCAACTGCTTGGAAGGCAGCTATGCTCACCACTATACCACCAACGCCTGGATTTTTCCGCAGCTCCAATTGGATGGAGAGCTTGCTTTTGAAGCCAGGATGAAGCTGCTGGAAGAAGCTTACGGTGTTTGCTGCAGGAAGAGGCTCGGTGCCGCCTGACCGGAATTAGGATTAGGAATCAATGACTGCAGACAGGTCAGGTGAAAGCTTTGTACAGCTATTTTAGTTTAATTACAAATTAGCAAAGACACATTTTCACAAACAGGGACTCTAGTTCAAGCACCAGTACCGATGTTTTATTCTTCCTACTGAACGTCTCATTCATTCTACAGGAACTTTACAGCCAGCGGTTTGTAACTGCCTCTCATTTTTTTAAAAACAACACACAACTTTGTAATGTGTGTTATGTTATCATGCAGCCTCCCTTATCGGCCTTGTAAGGGTTCTTCTCATCTGAAACGCCTTTGATCAGCGGATCATTCGGAGACAGTTCCTCAACAAAGGCAATGGTTTCTGCACAGTTTGCAGCCAACTGTTGTTGAAGAGGAGACATGAAGGCAAATGTAAGTTTCACAAATAGCTATAAAAAAAAAAAAAAAGATTTACTTTACTTACTGGTGTCCGAGGAGTGTTAACTTCCTTCTTCAACTGTTCCAGCTCCATTTTCAAGATTTCCTTGTCCGACATATCCCGAGCCATCCTGGCTGGAAAGATGAGATTCAGGTGAAAAATGTTAAAATGTCACAAAAGAATTTCTTCAAAGTCAAATTGCCAGATTGGATTATTAGAGTATTAGTTTCTTTAGGAACCTCCCTTTTTTTGAATGTAAAGCCAGCGCGGACGCCCCGGCCGGCTGTCCTTACCTGTCGAATGGCGGGATCCCCAACGACAAGAGAAAAGCGTTTGCTCCTAAGAACTCATCGGCTGTGTGTCTCTCCCTTCAAGGTCGCTTCTCTCACACTGACGGGATCCGTGCCGTCCGACTGCTCTTCATCCCAACTGATCCCTGCTGCTGGCTTTTGGGAGAGGTCGGGACAGGATCGGAGCTGATGTCACCAATCCCCCGTGATGAGATTAAACAATCAGGAGCTGTGACCCCCCCCCCCAGTGATCAGGAAGGAGGACAGGAAGAGAATGCAGATCAGGGGAGAAAGTGAGGCAGTGGAAGAGAGATGAAAGATGTTTGAGCATCTACAGCTACAGACACCAGAATCTGAATGTCATAAATGGTCTTTGGTATATAAGAGAAATGATAAATGTAAAGAATTAGATACACTAAAAGCACAGGATCTTAAGCCACGAGGTCTGCACAACTAATTTAATTATTTCCGTTTATCGCGGTCGATCCAATCAGTCGATCTGAAGCCTTTTGTGGACGGTTAGAAGACGACAGACTCTTAATGAGCAAGACTGACAAAGATTTTTCTGTTTAAAAAAACAAAAAACAAGTTTAATTATGTTGAGCCTCAATCGTTTGATCTGTTCCTCCTTTAAAACCTGCGCAGCATGGATGGAGCTGTAATTATTCAGTGTGAAGCATTTTTGTTAATCCGAATTTCTTCTCGAGTAAATGCTAATGATCTGTATACCACGTGAAATTCAATCCCACAACTCTGTGCTAATGACCTCCAACTAACATCTCATCTGCGACACGAGGAGCTACTGAGCCTCGACTAAACCTTCGGCAGGACTCGCACTAATCCATTCAGGATCTGGGTTAGATTTATCTGCTCCAGATTAACCTGAGAGACGTCACTGAGGGTCAACGGCGACGTGGAAACATTCATGAACACGAAGAGTCGATGTGTCACAGAGCACCTGTGAATCCATCAACAGGGAAATCGCAAATAACTATTTAACAGGCATTATCTGCCTGGCCCTTAAGGTAGAACTAATAACTATCTCTAAATGTTATTCTTGCATGCGAATTGAATGTCTTTGGCGTTTACATTTTGCATCCTCTCATACTGTCTTATTTAGGCTTGAAAATATATGTCAGAAGAACAACTCAACTTTATTTAAAACGTATCTGACACAAAGTGCTGTACATGCATAGATTCGAACAAGAATGGTATGTCCCACCTGAATTATATTCCTGGCATTACGAGATGTAAATTTAATGTTATAAAATAGGCTATACATAATTATTATGTTAAATTAAAAATTAATGTGGAAAAATATTCTTTTATAAAAGCCTGTTTACTCTTGTTTTGACTATGGCCATTTAAAACACATCAGCAATATATATGATATTTGTTCGCAGCTCTAATTCTGTTCTAATTCTAACGAATATTTATCAGCGGAAAATATTATAGAGCTCTTTGGTGTTCATTTTTCTTTTTACGTTCTCATTCTATTTCTGTAATGCTTACTTTTGTCCTGTAGGTGGCGACGTCATTGCTTTATCTTTTTGAGGCGCTGCCACTTCCTGCTTTGAACCTGTCAGCCAATGGGAGGGCGTGTGTGCATAACACCGGAAATACTTTTCAAAATAAGGGTTTCATTATTCAAACGTAAAACACCCAATTGCAGCAAATATTCACACTGTTAGTTAAACAGGGAACTATTTTTACGAAAGACACGTTGGACCTCACGGAAGCTCTGTTTAAGATTCCAGACTTTATTTTCAGAGATACTATGGCATGCCATTATGGCCAACCATGTGTTTACAAAAAGAATCGTGTGGCCCTTATCCGCTTCCGTAGTTTTAACAGGAAGTTGTTCAAATGCTTGGAGTGGGGGCTTGACGAGCTGCAACAATGGGAGCTCCCAGTAGGAAACAAACGTTGAGGTTTTTGAGCCAGCTAGGCGGGTTTATTTTAACCCGATTCGGATTTTGGAATTGCTTCTGCATGTTGATGCTGTTTGCTGAACGAGCGGATTCTAAAAGGTAAATAGAGCGAGTGGAATGGGTGGCAATAAATGCGGTTAGCTTGACGGGCTAACGGCAACTCGAGCGTTGTTGGTTTGCCTTGTAAGTACAGATGATTCAACTTCGTCGAAGCTGTGAATACCGAATAATATACGTACTTGGTGACGTTTTCGGGTATTTTGTCAAAAGTGTAAATATTTAAGAATCTATTTAAGTAAAGAAAGATGTTTTATTTCCGCAGGTAGTGAAGATAAAGTAACCGGAAGTCTCAGCCACATGGATTTGATTAAAATAGACGTGACGGGTCACGTTTAGTTCAGGCCGTAGTTTTCAGTCGGACAGGAGACAGGCTGTAATTTTCTTCTGGAAATAATCGATGTTTAAAAACTGTGTGTTTATCTTTGTGTTAGTCTGTGACGCGTTGGGCTTCTTCGGCAGCCACGCCCCTTATTATCCTGCAATTACAGACCGAGCTAAAGAGAGTGTCTCCAGTCTTTGTCATTCTTCTCTGTAGCAAATATGTGACTTTCTAATTATATTTTCTGATGTGCTATTCTGTTTTTTAATCTTGTATAAATTTTTATTGCGCGGTCTTACTTTTTTTTTAAGTACAGGTTTATAAATGTTAACAGCAGTGGCGGGCGGTGCATTTTACACCTAGGCCTTCAGTGAAGTCCTACTTAGTCCGACTTGAATAAATACCCCTCATAATACCATCATTTATGACACCACTGCTTTAGAAATAATGTACAAACACACACTTACGCACTACTGGGTGCTGCATCACCTCAATCGTGTACAACACAGGATATTTTTTCCGGAGCATTTAAAAATCAATAAACTGCATCAGCAATTAAAACTTACCACTATACGTGGTACTATCAAAGTCAGAAATAAAAGGGAATTTAACATTATTTTTCCAAAACGTTTTAAAGTCCACCATGAAGCTTTAAATTGTAAACTTGCAGTTTAATATAAGAAAGACTGCAACACAACGTGTTGTACTTCCACTACAATCACACAGCTGCGCCGGAGCACCACATTATTTACATACATTGCATTTACAGTATATCCGTGATTTTATTTCGTTATCATGTTAAATAAATAAAATGTTGGTACTCACCAAAACGGCTGTCCCGCTTGAAAACAAAATCCATTCTCCTTTCTTAAAGTTCCTAAATCCACTGTTGCTCCAAACATTAAATCGATCCCTTGCAAACAAAAGGCATTCCCAGCAGAACAATTTGCAGCGACCCTCAGAAGCTGTAAGCCAAAAGTTTGAAGCCTGGAAGCGGCGTACCAATCCTTTCCCCACCCGGGACAGGTTAGCTAACAGATGGATACTGTAATACATGCTACTGTGTGACTGTACTTGTACTCTAATAAATATATTTATTCATTCATGTATTCATGGATAAATGTAATCACAAAAAAGTCCAAGACTAAACAATAAAGTAGAGAATTGATAAAGAGGTGCGTTATAAAATAATTCACTGAATTTGTTTTGATGACCTTTGACCTGCCGTCCCCGCAGGAAGCCAGACATACATGTGCCGTACCTGTACGTGGACATGGGGGCGGCGGTGCTCTGCGCCAGCTTCATGTCGTTCGGGGTGAAGAGGAGGTGGTTTGCGATGGCTGCCGCCGTACAGCTGGCTTTGAGCACGTACGCGTCGTATGTTGGAGAACAGGTGCATTATGGGGACTGGCTGAAGGTGAGTCACCTTCTGTTGTGCACAGTGCTTTGTTTTTTTTTGTTTTGGAAAGTGATGTTTCTGATGCCGGCCTGCTCTCCCACATGCTGATTGGTCCATTTCCCCCCCCGCAGGTACGCATGTATTCCAGAGCGCTGGCCATTATTGGGGGCTTCCTGGTTCTGGCCAGTGGCGCTGGGGAGGTGTACAGGCAGAAGCCTCGCAGCAGATCCCTGCAGTCCACTGGACAAGTATTCCTGGGAGTGTACCTCATCTGTGTGGTAAGATCCCTTCGGATTGTTATTTATATAGAAGTTTCTCAATTGTGGAAATGTCAACGCACCAGTGCAAAAGGAAGTAATGCAGGATTAATGCAGTACCTCCTTCCCCCCCCCCCCACACTAGGTGTACTCCCTCCAGCACAGCAAAGAGGACCAGCAGGTCTACCTGAACCACATCGTCGGGGGGGCGATCACTCTGACGCTGCTGGAGGTGCTGTTCGGGGTGCTGGCGCTGGCCTTCCTCTCCGGGTGCTACGTCCGGCTGGCGGCGCAGATCCTGGCCACCGTCCTGCCGCTGGTGGTCCTGCTCATCGACGGGAACCTGGGCTACTGGCACTACACCCGCAAGGTGGAGTTCTGGAACCAGATGAAGCTAATCGGACACAACGTGGGCATCTTCGGTGCCGTGCTGATCCTGGCCACCGACGGTTGAGGCTTCCCGTCCGTCACAAACTTTTTTTTGCACCGCGACGCATCTGAGCATCGGGAGCTGCCGTCGCCCCCCCCCCCCCCCCCCCCGGTGACCTCTCAGGGTTCAAATACTCCAAGCTGGAGGCCAGTGGGATGTAAACAGCGTCGATCGTCTTTGCTATCAGCTGGGAGCTTTGCTTTTGTGAGGAAAGAAAACTGGAGCTTTATTTTTTGGGGGGGGATTTAATTTATTCAGTTTCATGTTTATATATTTTTTTGTCCCTCAAATTATACACTGAGTCCAAGTACTGCAATATCTGCAGGGGAAAACGCCTTTTGAGTCCAAAACGTCCAGGAAATTCTTGTTTTAAAAACAAATATTTGGGTTGCCCAACTCTGCTTTCACGTGAATTTTCTTGAATTGAAAAAAAGCACCGTTTTTTAATTTTCTGTGTGAATATTAATCGCTTGATGTTCGCTTTGAAGAGTTTCAATATTTTGATTGTTTACTGACTTGTGCAAACGCTTAATGATGCGACGCCGTTTAATTATTTTAAGCGCGATAGCTTTGTGGGTGTTGATCGGGATAAAGGCCTGAAAAAAGAACTCCTGTCATTTGGGCTAAAGAGGATTTGTAAATGATGTAATATCCACGTGTGCATGAGCTAAAAGCTAAAGCTAATGCAGGCAGCCAGAGTTAATTAAAAATCAATCTGTACAAAACCGCAACATTATTGTAGTTTAAGCTTTCATTGTTTTATTTACGTCATTCGTTTGAACTTTAACCATCTTTTTCCTAAACAGACATGAATATGAATGAATTTGTTCCACTCACGCAGCAGCTGTTTTCAATGCAGATTAAATAAAGACCTTAATTCCAACCCAACCGGATTAAGCCTCGCCCTTTTTCATTTGTGTGCCGTTTTTATATAATAAAATGTTATACAAGGTTCGGAATCAGAAGTAGTTTGTCAATGAGGGTTCGCAGACTTGGAATATTTCTCTGTGAAGCCGAGCAACATTTAACAGCAAAAAACATACAAGTACAGAACACGTCACAAAACATCTAAGCAGCTCCCAGGGTGACCTTGGATGAAACCGGCGTGGGGGGGGGGGGGGGGGGTGTAACGTGGACCCAAATCAAACCCATATTTCAGCACATGTGGTACCACAGAAAAAGAGAAAGGCATAATACATATTTAAACAAATGGACCCATTTTTAACAAGTCCACCCCCGAGTCCCGGTCACGAGTCCCGTCTCTCCGGCTCGCTCACCGTTTGTTTGCTCTTCCGGTTGCGTCCGGCTTTGACCAGGGCACCGATCACCGCGAGCGCCACGGTGACGGTGATGACGAGCAACGACGCCGTCTCGGCGACACACAGCCGGCCGTCCAGCGACGCCAGGGTCCTCCCGGCTCGCTGCGCGGGAGCCCGGCACACCACGTCCCGGTAGTCGTACGCGCGCAGATGTCGGACGCGCCGGATCTTCTCGAAGACGCGCTGCAGCTCGCAGTCGCAGATCCAGGGGTTGGAGGCCAGCAGGAGGTCGGCGGTGGAGGTCGTCCGGAGCCTCTGGAAGGCCTTGAACCCGACGGCCTGCAGCCGGTTCCCCTGCAGGCCCAGCAGAGCCAGGCTCCGCAGAGGAGCCAGAGCCTCCGCGCCGATCACCGAGATGTTGTTGTGGCCGAGGAGCAGCACCTCCAGGCGCCCCTGCCTCCGAAACAAGCCGTCCGGAACCGCGTTGAGCCGGTTGCCCTCCAGGCTGAGGCGGCTCAGTTTAGAGAGGCCGACGAAGGCGCCGCCGGCCACCGTCCGGATGCGGTTGTGGCTCAGGTCCAGTCTCCTCAGGTTCTCCAGACGCCCGAGCGAGGCGGAGTCCAGGCGGCGCAGCAGGTTGCGGTCCAGCCGGAGCTCCTGGAGGGAGGCCAGGCTGCGGGAGAAGTCCCGGGGGAGCCGGTGCAGCCGGTTCACGCTCAGATCCAGCCGCTCCAGGAACTGCAGCGACGACAGAGACTGGAGGACAGAAATACACTCATCAAAAAAACAAAAAGAAATTTTTATGTCACAATAAATGATTATATTTTTTTAATGATTAATCGTTTATGAAGACAAACATTCCCGTTTTATACAGTAAAGGGTCGCGCTCGGTACCTGAGGCTGCAGAGTCCGGATGCTGCTGTTGGACATCAGGAGGATCCGGAGGGACCACAGACCCACGAAGGACCCGGCGTGGACGTCCGTCAGCTCGTTCCCACTCAAGTCCAGCAGCCGGGTGCCGCGGGGGACACCGGCAGGGACCCGGACCAAGCCCCGAAGCCGACAGTCCGCCAGCCCCGAGGACTCGGCGCACAGACACCGGTCACGACACGGTTTCATCCCCGACGCCGAGTCCAGCAGGAGCGTCACGCAGAGAATCACGCGTCCCGTGACGGGCATGTCGAACCCCCCCCCCCCCAAAAGAAGAGGCTCCAGTGGGCACGACCTGACGCGATTTCAGAGGACTCGCTTCGAGCATCGAATATTACCGATTAGATTACAGATTACGGGGATTAAATGGATCGGAACACATCCGACCGTCGTTTTGGACCGGATCCCAGAACACGGATTTACATCCGCTCGTGGATTTATTTGCACAAGATGCCGTTTTGGTTTAATTTACAGAGCAGCGGTTCAATTCAGCAGTTTTATTTATCTTTGTTGTACCAATTTTAAGAAGTATGAAACAGAATTTTCTAAAAAAATATCTTAATTCGTTTTTGGATTAGGTTGAAATATATTTAGTTTTTTGCGCAGTTTCTCATGTAATTGATCCAATTTAATCAACCCCAGCTTTATGAAATTTACTATTTTTTATAACCCAAAAATAAAATAAAATAAATTGACCAAATGTTATAGTAACCGGGTGGAACTTCCACTGTTCCAGCTGATTACTAATCTTGAGTGGTTCATATATTTAAAGCTTCCACACCACTTATCTGTCCAGCATCTGTAATCATCTTAAATAATTCAGCTCCCTGTTGAATCACAGATGAATCAATCAGGCTGACAATCACTTGATAAGAAGCTCAATAGCAGAGCTAAAGCGGCCTGCCCCCCCCCCCCCCCCCCCAGGATAGGCGTCATTCTGGAAATACCTTTCACAAAATGGTTGAAAATTACAGTCAGAATTTTTGTTATTTTTATTTTAGAAAATGTCCTTTAAAGTGTGGCATTTCAAGTCACATTTTTGTTTAAAATACAGAAAATACAGACAGTAGAACATGGATACAGCAAAAAAAAAAAAAAAAAGGGGAGGGGGGGGGGGGGGGAGATGACAGAAAATAAAGCTAACAAGCCTTTCTGACTGCTCTAGGTTTCTCTTTTTGAAATGGAACTGAGGTCAAAGGAAGGAGGTGGAAGAAGGAAAGGTTTCAGGGAGGGGGGGAGGTGGGGGGGCAGAATGAAACAGGTTAGTTTAGGAAACTATGGTCGCTTTACGGGCAATGTTTAAATTATTCTTTATAAAGTCTAATTTAAGATTTAATCTTTCCTGTTTTTTTGTCTTTTTCTCTTTTTTTCATTTAATGGTATTTTGATCTTCAGGATCCGGGGGGCCCCCCTCAGTGCTCCTCGTGGTCTCGGACTGAGGACGAGGAATGCCGACTAGGTCTGGCAGTGAGAATAAAACCGCCAGCGCTGCCTTCCCCGGCCGACTCAAGAAGATAAAGTGGAGTCCTTCTGTGTTTGCTGTGCTTGTGAACGTTGCATGGACTTCTGACTTTCCACGTCTCTAAAATGTTTCTCGACCTGCGAAGACGAAAACGACATCTGTAAGCAGATGAATTACGTGAGGAATCCTCAAATTTTAAAACACGAATAGCAGAAAAGAAGAAGGAAAAAAAGAGCACTTGGGCTCCAGTCTAGGAATAAATAAATAAATAAAGACCAAGAAGTATCAAACCTAAATCCAACATTTTTGAAAAGGTACGTTTCCACCTGAATTTAAGCTCCGCCCAAAACCTGATAATGGGAGCCAGTCTGAGTCAGTCTTTATTTCCTCAGTATAAACCTTTGTTACTTCCTGAACGGGCTTTTTGCTTTGCCCTGTGGCAAAACTTTGAAAGGTCGGCCACTTCTGGGAAGTATTTGTAGACGATGCTCCTCATTTACAAACTCTGCTCTCTGGGGTCTGAGAGAAATCCCAAACGGGAGTCGCTGCCGTCATTTGCCATGATAACAGAACATCTTCCAGAGGGGAGGAAACGGAAGGAAAAAGAATCGGCGTCAACATCTTATACTTACTATTTTGCGTACATGACTTAAAGCGCTTCCCTCTTTGCCTTTGCAGTTCTCCACCTGGTACGGCGGAGAGATTACGACGTCGTCCATCACGATAATGTTCTTCTCCTGCCATTTACAGTCTTTGATGCTGCGAACGAAAATAAAGAAGAAATAAATAAAGAACAATCCTTGCCACTCGAGCCCCCCCCCCCCCCAAAAGGATCCCGAACTCCCCCCTAATAACGCTCAGACACACGCAGCGTGTAACGACGCTCGGCGGCGGCGCGTCTTACGTTTTGTGAATCGTCTGGAATAGCTGTTGGCCCTCCACAGAAACCCCAGCACTGATTGCATAGGCTTGGGACAGTTTGTCTTCCTTTTCTGTCCGTGCTCGATTGGCAAGCTGCGGAGGACAGAAGGAAAGGCTGGTGGTTAAACATCAGGCGCCACCCCCCCCTCTGACCACTCGAAGGTAGAAACCGGCCGGCTGCAAGCCGCAGGTCGTAAATACAGGATAAAGAAATAAACTTTATTCTTATTTCTGCAGATGGAACAAAATATCTGAGCGTACAGCAAAAAGAAAAAAAAAAAAAGGCCGTAAAACTGACTGTACCTTGCTAACATTCAGTGATGCTAGTGGAGGTGGAGTCTCGGTGCGGTCATTTATTATGTCCACATCAGAAACGTAGGCTAAGTTGATCAGGACGACGTCGTTGAGGTTTGGCTTGCCGCTGGAAGAGGCGCATTCTTCGAGAAAGAAACCGTGTCAAGGAACACAAGTTCACAGCGAACGCATCGTAGCACAGAGCGGCCATTGAGCGGCGACGGGCGGAACAGAGAAGCTAAACAGAGCCGTGGTGCCAGTAGCGGAGCGCTAATGGCAAAGGCAGCGCTACCACGCATCCATGACAGATCTAGCGTTAGAAAGCGAACCCCAGCTGAAGGCCGAAAGACAAGAAACCCCCCCCCCCCCCCCCCACCCCATGCTCCTTCAGGAACAGGTACGGCTCGTCAGGCGGACAGAAAACAGGTTTCCCACAAATCTTGGGACCGATTTGCAAGATAATGACGGCATCGGTTCCGATCTCTGTGTTGGCCGAGCCATTGGTTTAAAAATAAATAAAATATTTAAGACAAAAGCAAGGACAGGAATAAACCTTCAACAGCGCCAAGTCTCATAATAACGGTTACCCCGAGATGTAAATTCAGCGGTTCAGAGTTCAGGCCCAGTTCAACCAGTCATATTAACAATATCCATCTTCACTCATCCTGAGCATTAATCTGGTTTATCATACTACATTTTGGTCGCATTGGTGACGTCACCAACATTACTAATCGAAACAAAAAAAATCAGTTTCAATGTGAAGTGATCAATGCCATGATGTTAATATTCACACGCTCATTCACGGGTGGAGACCCGTTTGAGAAAGCTAATGCTCGTTACAACGTAATGAACTCATGACGCTTTTAACCCCCCCCCCCCCCCCCCCCACACGCACGCACGCACACACACACGGGCTGAAATGTAACAATAACAGTGAAACAACGCAGTAATTAATGCGATGGCATCGCCAGCGTGCAGGGAGATAGCAGAACGCTTGAGGATGCTAACACCCTCATTTGTGCTAGTAGCGGCAGTGTGGGCTGCAGCTAGCATGCTAGCAGAGCGGCTACTCGGCTGTAGCGTGGAGGGGCACAGTGTGTTCTTTCATCGCCCGGACGACAACGATAGCATCCGATAGTAATGGCATCGCGAACCGTGTGAACTCTGCGCACACAAGCCGGGACGACCTGCGCGAAGTGCCAGCTAGCTTGCTAGCTAGCGGCGGTTCGTGCCTCCACAGCCATGTTGCCTTACCGGGGGATTCGTTGCCAGGTTGAGGTCCGGCGATACAATGAGTGAATTCAAAACACATGCACTTCCCTAGTAGATACCCCGAACCCGGTAAAAGACCAGTAAGGTCTTCAGTAGACTCGAAACTAAAAGACAACCATCTCAAAAATGTAAACATTTGACAAAAGGACAAAGATATGCAACAATTTACGCCTGCGCGGCTCACTATTTGACATATTTTTCGGCTACCCTACAGGCCTTTACACCCAGGCAGGCCGAGCAAGGCGGCCCCACAGCCCGGAACAAACGAAGGATACTCAGAGTCAGCATCTTAGATTGGTAGTCGAACGCCACCACTTCTCCCTGCAAGCGCTGGCCCAAGCAGGTGAGGCAAGAGACATGGCTCCCGACGCTGAAATACTCCCCCGGTCCAGGAGCCGCCATCTTCTCCGCCAGGAAACCGGAGTGCCTGCCGTACGCAAACGACGTGACGTCGTATGGAGACGAAACCTGGGCGTGTCGAAGCACGTTGCGTTACGGCGATATCGTCGAGCAAGATTATTTATATTTGCAATTTAATACCGGCTTTTTATACGTTTTTATGATTCATACGTGTTCATACAATTTAATTTGTCGACAAAGAATGTTTAGGCTTCGTCTTCCTTTCTGTTGCTTTCGGTGTCAACTCGCTCCGCCCACATAGATATGACGTAAAACGCAGTTTTGCTGCAGTACTTCCGGTAACTTAAATTTATTAAGATTGCCCATTCAATTTTTCACCTAGAGGGCATTAAAATGGATGCCGTCTATACTCAAGGTATCTGGATGGCCGAAAGCCTTCAACGGAGAACAATAAGTCACGAAAGAATGTGGCTTGTAGTCACCCATATCGGAGATCCGAAAGCAGCCTTCATGCTCGTCTTTCTTTCACGTATTTCATCAGCAAACGAGCGGGAGTCGCGGTGTTTTGGATCGCAGCGATAACGGAGTGGCTAAACTTGGTGTTTAAATGGTAAGAAACTGCCGACGTGCATTTAACGTGGCTTGGAAATATATAGTTTTACTGTCCCGACTATTTTCGTTATCTTAAACATGTCAGCCATGTAAGCTGACGCCGAGTTTTGTATCAAATCAGTCAATTTCCGTTAAATACAAATAAAACTTTGCGTGACTTATTTATAAATATTGATTTTCATCGTTTAAGTTATAAACAATTCGGTGGGTTTGTTTTTCTTTTTTTTGCTCTGCTTTCGCCGCAGTGAATGTAGTCCCACCGCGTGTCTCGTCCGGGCGAAACAAGGAGCAGTGGAACCTTTATATAGAATACGGCTTAATATTTCCGGGTTCCCGGTGACGTGTGAAGCGGTCGACGTAAGAAAGGAGTGGCCAGAAGGAAAATCGATTACTTAATTTTACAACATATTCTTTATCACGTTATAGTACCAATATAATAATTAATCCAGGGAGCCATAAAACTAATGTTAGACATTTTTGAAACAATATTCAATAGATAACCTGTACCCCCCCCTCCCCCCTCCCAGGATGCTGTTTGGAGAAAGGCCCTTCTGGTGGATAGGTGAATCACATTTGTTTGAGAACAACCAACCCAGAGTTCTCCAGTTTCCCTCTACATGTGAGACCGGCCCAGGTGAGAGACCCTCCAGTCTGCCTCATTCATCGTAGAGCTGAAGCTGTAAATCGGGTGTCCGTCTCTCAGGCAGCCCCTCGGGACACGCCATGGTGACGGCAGCAGTCTGGTGGATCGTGGCGTCCTCGCTCGGATCCTCTCTGTACTCGCGCACCAACAGGTTTGCGACTTGGGAAAACAGCAATTTTACCGTTTTGACTTTAAGGATGTCCCGCGTGTGTTTGACGGGAATCTCTCGTTCCCCCGTGGCTCTCTAGCTTGCTGCTATCAGCGGTTCCATACACGCTGTATGCGGTGATTCTAGCGGCGGTTGGAATCTCCAGGCTCTTCATCCTGGCTCACTTCCCTCACCAGGTGGTCGCTGGCTCCATCGCAGGTCTTGAACACCGACATGCGTGGTGCACAAGATGACACGTAGCGTATGGCTAAAAAACACAGGCCATATTTTAAGCGATTTATCCATTCCTGTCAGGTTTCATCCTGGGGCGTGTCTGAGCCGCAGCGTACCAGAAGGTCGCCCCCTGCTGTTCTTCTTCTGCGCCAGCGTCGCTCTGCTGCTTGGTACGCTGATGCTGCACGCTGGACTGGAGTGGTTGGGACTCGATCTCTCCTGGTCAGACTTCTTCTCATTGTGTGTTTACATGTGACGGACAATGAGCTCCGTGAGGGTGAAGTTGTCGATCCTTTTTGCTCAGGTCTATTGCTTTGGCCGAGAAATGGTGCGCCCGCTCGGAGTGGATTCGATTGGACACGCTCCCGTTCTCCTCTCTGACCCGAGACTGCGGGGCCCTTCTGGGTTTGGGGCTCGCTCAGTACTGGAAGCCAGGAGGATGCCTCTGCCCTGGGCCCCACGGGCTCTGTCTCTGGCCATTTCGTCCATGGGACTGTACCATATAAATCGTCTGCCTATCCCGGTCCAGCCACAAGGCCTCTTCTACGCTCTGTTCTTTGTTAAATTTGCCCTCGTGCCTCAGATTGTTATGGTGCTTGTGCCCGGACTGGTTCACCTTTTCACACAGAAGAAGAAGAAGGACTAGAAACTACGATTATAACTAGCTGCTTCAGACGTCGTTCACACCTTCAGGTAGTTTCTGTAAATGCTTTAGATGCCTCGTCCAAGTAGTTCAATCGGTACATGGGTATTATACGAGTCATTGTATGCATTGACTCTAAATGTATATTACTGTAATAGACTAATAAGACTTGTAATACTGCAGTATATATTTTTATTTACCAATTGAGAGATATTTAGAAGATATTTATTTTGTGAGAGCACAGACCTGAGGTGAAAATGAAATGGGGGGGGGGGGGGGGGGCATGTTGACTGTTACCTGAGCATGGATATGAGAATAAGTAATTATTGAACACTTTGGCTCTCAGATCGTTTGTAAAGGGAAATATTTGGTTAATCCGACTAAATTCTTATTAATAAAAGTACAAGTAGTTTTTTTTTTTTTGCATTTCATTCCGAGCGTTTATACTTGAGACTTTCTGAGATGCAGTAAAGATAGTTTGTTGTAAATCATTCAATGCTGTTAAATTGCACTTGCTGTAACTTTGTTTCCTTCGTGGTGGACAGTTCAATGTAAAAGTAAATGAATCCATTGCAGTAATTAATCATTTGTGCAATTTCCTTCCAGCTTTAGCTTTAAGGGATGTTAAAATGTTCAATGCATTTGTATGATCTATTAAAAAAATACAAATGACCAACGTGCAGTGTGTTTTTCAGTTGGTAACCATTTATAAATATGCCCCCCCCCACCCCCAATACATGGTTCGACTGTACAGATTACAATCAGTTTTCATGAGATTAAAAACACATTCTTTTTTTTTTTATTGAGTTTTAATTAAACTTTTTGTCACAGCGATCTGAAAGCTCACATTTACAGACAAGAGAACTCTGCTCAGCAAGCAAACACATTAAAGTGAAAAGAAAAGAAGCTTTTTGTCTGAGTCGGAAGGAAAGAAAAAAATAAATCTCTCCTCATCTCGATCCCAACGCATCGACCGGCGGAGTCAGGACGCCGCGAGGCGTGTGTTTCTGCTCCGGCCCACGGAAAGAAGAAGAGAACATGCATCAGAGTATTTACAGCAACTAATGTACACAGACAGCTCGAAAAAACAGACACCCGCAAATATCCTGGATTTAAAAACTCTGTTTAAATTAAGTATAATACAGTTTAGACCTTCATCTCTGGAAAGATAAGCAGAGCGCGAACGGAGAATGAACCGGAGACTCAGCCATCTTCACACGCTCTTTATCTGAGAACCAAAACTAAACATCACAGACAGTCTGTAACCCCCCCCCCCCCCCCACACACACATATAGAAATAAGTTGAATATTCTCTTTCCTCTGGATTCTGATATTTATTGATATATATTTTTTGCAGTAGATTAGACTTAATTCTGTGCAGACCCAGTGGATTAGACTGGCTCGTTTAAGGAACATGACGGGCCTCTTGGGCCGGGTGGGACATCCGAGTCGTTATGTACAACTTGTGCTAGAGAGTCTATGCGTCCTCAACCGGTTTAAAAAAAACAAAAACGCTCGCTCGTCAATAACTCTGATAATCGGGCTTCGCCGGGTCAGAGGTCAGACCGATGCAAAGTCGACCATCATAACAGCAAAGTAAGTAAAATACATAAAGTGCACCCTTATTTAAGAACGAACTGGCATTTTTAGTGCAGAGGTGATGGAATAAAATGCATGGGGGGGGGAGATAAGCGGTTGTTTTATGCATTTGCTTGCTTTTAAATCGCTGACCCTCCACCAGGACACGCACTGAACGTTCTAATCTGTTAGGAACACACAGAGGAGGGACAAAAGCGAACTTTGATAGTCATGATCCAAACCCTAAAATACACCCGCTGCCGGGGTTATCAGTTCACAGGCATTAGGCATTTCCACATTTTTTAAATTCCCGGAAGCCAAAGATTTAATTCGCCCTCGGGGTCCATTCTTTCGTCCAATATATATATAGCGATCTGTCCTCCAAACAAGCTTTAGAAAAGATATGAGCTTGTACAAAAAGTAAAAGTACCTGAATGTTTCAGCAAGCATTCGAAGCTGTCTATGTTTAGGAAGTTGGAAAGACGCGTCAGGAGAACGGCCTGGTTGAATTAGTGTCACACTAAGGCATATTTATGAGGCGACGTTCAAAAGAAAGACAGACGCGTTCTAATTCACGTACATGAGCCTCAGAATAAAAAATAAATAAAAAAGATTTCAAACGAGGTGCAGGGATGAGGCGCGGCAGCGATTCACATTCCAAGAGAACCAGCTTCAAAGCAGACTTTTAGAAACTGATATGAAATCAATAGCAAGAAAATTCCAAAGCGTGTTAACGGTGAGAAGTTTCCATTCTCTGGGTCGAGCTTCTTCACAATGAGGGTTTGCTTGGTTTGCTTTATCGTATCATCGCACGCACGCACACACACACACACACACACACACACACACATACACACACACAGTTTACATTTGGGTTTTCAATTTTTAGTCAGGAAAAAAAAGAAAATGTCATCTTTTGACTCGGGGGGGAAATTCAACGGATTATGAAAATCAATATATTTACATATAAGAAAAACTTGCAAATGAATCTATCGAGAAAAGACTCGCTAGCTGTAGCCTGAGCTCGGACCAGTGAGGACGTATTGCAGCATAGAAAGGATGATCTCGCATCAACCGACAAAAAATAAAATAAAAAAGTTAAATATTCCGATGCAACAAATGTTTCATTCAAAGTTGGTCGACGTCCCTTCATTCCCGACGCTGGAACGCCCCCCCCCCCCCCACCATGTGACTCGCAGCAGTGGGACACAAAGGCAGGGCTGACAGAATACAGGTCAAACTACGCGTTTGTTTTATTCCTATGTACAATATATAACTTAATTATAAATATTGTCATTTTTCTCTAAGCAACTGGAGTCGTCGAGCGATTTTGTGTTTTCTGAGCGATGTACAGTATTCAACATATAATATCGTGTTACATAGAATAGCGCCTACGAGCAACCTCGGTTAAGAGCACACTTTGAACGAACAGACGATGGCGGCGCAGTCCGACCATTTGTACTTTCAGCGCCTTCGCCTGGGAATCTTGTGCTGCGCAACATTTTTGGACGTTGCGCCGGTCTTTGAGATCAGAACTTAGAACCCTCTTGTGATCCTTCATGTGCCTAACACCCTAAATGTGTGTGTGTGTGTGTGTGTGTGGTTTTCTCTCCAGCTCCTCTCGAGTTCGTCCAAGCTGCGCGCGCACACACACACACACACACACACACACACACACAGGCGTAAATGTTCCTTCCCCGTCACTCCCGCTATGAGAATCCCACTCCGGCCGGCCATCACACGTTTGACTCCACAAACGGTCTCTTTGGTTTGATGGGGGAGGCGGGGCCTTGGGTCCGGGGGTCGCGCGAGAGCTGGCGGTACATGTGTCCTGGTAGGCCTGCGCCACGGGTAGAGTCCTCGCCACCTTCACATCCGGGTACGTGGGCACCTGGCTGACCCGCTCCAGGATGTCCCCCCGCCGCCACCGCGGGAGCCATTGGCCAGCTTGCTCAGCGGAGGGGGTTGGGCCTGGGAGTAGTAGTCCTCCTCCAGCAGGTGTCCGTTTTGGGCGTTGTTTGTCTTATTGTAGTAGGCGATGTTCCCAAGTGAGGCGGGGGCTGTAGCCGGAACCCTGCTGGACGAGCTGGCCAGGCGAGGTGGGGCTGATGGCGGAGTCCATGGACGCCATGGCCCTGGACCACGTGGGCTGATGCAGGTACTGCTGAGTCCGCGCCGTCTTGTCTATGATGCCCATGAAAGGCGTGTTGCGAGAGCGGGCCGCCTCGCCCTGGTACAGTCCGCCGCCGCCGGCCTGGGAGGGGGACATGGGGGAGATGTCGTCGCAGGCGCGCTCGTACGTGGCCTGCAGGGGAATCTCCATCTGCTGAATGGACGGGCGGCCCTGAAGCCTGGTGCTAAATTTGAGGTGGAGCCAGTCGCGATGTTGCTGCTCGAGGGGAGAATCGAAGGCCGACGCTCTGAGAGTGGATGAGCGGCCTGGGGGCGGACACGTGCTGCTTGATCTCGGTAGTATTGGCACTGACGGGGCGTCTCACCATGTGTGGAATCTCAGGGGAGCCCAGCTGGCACGGCTGCATGGCGCCGGCGCGCTCCAAGACGTGCTCCGAAACCGGGTAATAGGCGGCCGACTGGCTGCGGCTTATCTGAGGCGTCTGGCTGAAGCGGACGCCCCCGGGGCCCCCGCTGCTGGCGCGGTAGGCGGAGGAGGGGGCGCTGGGGTAGTTCATCCTTCAACAGGCCCGACTCCATGACCCCTCCTCGGCCGCCGTGCTGACAGAGGGCCCCGGAACTGAGGCTGGCCTGAACCGGGGGCATGGACCGCCCGTCCAGGGACGGCTGGTACACCAGCCGGCTCTCCACGTCCACCGAACCGCCTTGGTAGCGGCCGCCGACGGAGTGGCCCATTTTGGCCGGCGTAAATGTTGCTGGGCTGGTTTGTGCGGACGATTTGGGCGATGGAAGGCTGCAGGCGAAGGCCTTGGGCCTGGTGGTGCTGGGAAGACAGAGAGGGCTGCGAGCTCAGCTGGAACGAACGCTGGCTGCTCATCTTGGAGAGGGGGGATTTGGGTCGGCCGGGCAGCTGCTCCGTCTGGTACCGCACAGGCGACCCGGACTGGGACCTGTAAAGGCAAACACTTCTACTGGGGGGCTGGCTCTGTACTGGGCAGCGCGGCGCAGCGGGGAAGGCGGCGGGCTTTGGCGATCCATCCCCTGACCACCGGAACCCATGGGCGGGCTGAAGCCGTAGGCCTGCTGGTGCACCGGGGAGGTCTGAGGCGGGCTGTGACGGTAGTGCGAGTTCTGGTGTGTTGGGAGAGGAGGGCGACGTGGGCTGATACGACCCACGGGTCGGAGAGGACATGGAGGAGGAGGTCGGGTGATACTCGTAGGGCGGTCCAATAGGTAAATAGATCTGATCTGGATGTGTCGGGGAGAGCGGCGGGCTCTGGATGACGGCAAGGCGGGAAGGATTTGCCAGAGAGTCCGGTGGGGGCAGACCCACGGACATGGCCTCCAGCTCCTGCTCCAGGTAGTCCTCATCCTCGAACAGGTCCTGGACCGGCTCCATGTCCTCCAGACGGGGCTCAGGGGGAGGGGGAGAGGCATGGACAGGGACAGGGACTCTTCCTCCTCTGGAGGAGGCGTAGGAGGAGGAGAAGGAGGCGGCTCCAGATCCTGCTGCAGCTGCTCCTCCTGGTCGAGCTGGTGACATTCCTCCTCCACCCTCTGGAGCAGCCGCTGGATCTCTCGGTTGGCGGGGCACTGCCTCACGGCTTCATTCAGGTCCTCCAAGGCTTCAGGAAATTGTCTGAAAGAGGATATCGAGGTTTATTTTTGTTGCATCGATGCCCACGGTGTCATTTTGAAACGTGTACCGAGCGTACCTGCTGCTTCGCTTGGCACGCGCCCTGGCGTAGTACGCCTCGTAGGATTTTGGTTTCAGCTCAAGCGCCCTAGTAGCAAACTCCTCAGCCATCCCAAAGTCCTGGTGCGAGTGAGAAGACGGAGATCAGCGTCACCCATTAAACTAGAACAGCACCCGGGAGAGCGCAAACCTCCGCCCAAGCAGCTCGTTCCCCTCCTAATTGGATTCACACCGTCCCGACATGGTGATCCGGATCATCGTCAAACGGTGCTAAATTGTTCTTTTTTTTTTTTTCAACAATGAAAAGTAAAAGTGAGAGAATTGAAGCCATATTTATAAGATAGGATTTTCCAAGAAACGTCTCCATTGGTAAGTAAATCGGAAAATCCGGATTGTTTTGCATCCAGACGGGTATCCGGATCGCTCTTAGAATTTAATTAGATCTATGTTAGATTCAGATCTTCAGTCGTTTTTCCGTTTTCCTGTTAATCAAAAGCCGTCAGAAACAGAACCTCCTCCTTGGTGGAGGTAAATATAAACCCGTCTAGCCTGGTTCCCACCAGGTAAGAGTTATTTAAACTGGTCTTCTTTTGGGCTTACGTTCATTTTCCTCCGACACCGGGACAGGTTGAGGAACAGAGACACTTTGAGTTCCCTGAATGTCTTGAGGTTCTCGTTGAAGCCTTCGCGCGGAACTTTTTCAGAGCGCACTGGTAACGCTGCGCCGCCTCCTTCACCTTCCCTTCTGCTGGGGGGGGGGGGCAGAGGAGAGTCTGGTTAGCGTTCCTTCTGCACGGAACGCGAAGCTCTCCCGAGACCGTGCCGGAACCCACCTTGTAGAAGCCGTCCCCCTCCTCGATGAGCTTGCTGAGTAAAATGATCATGATGTCGGGTTTGGAGGTGGCCATGGCCCACGTGGCTGGACCTGAGCAACACAGGGAGGAGGAGCAGATGAGGGGAAACGATCAGCTGTAACGAAGCGGAGAAGTGTGCGGCAGAGGAGGACGGGGGGGGAAGTCACGCCACACACACACACACACACAGAGAGGACAACAGGGAGAAAGACAACAGCCAAAATGGGGGAATGGAGGAGAAATGGGACGCTATGGGACGTCCCGCCTGGGTCAAAGGTCATTTGCCAATAATTCTGATCTTTTATTTCTTTTAATCCTGAGTTTCCTATTTGAAGTGCAAGACCAAGAACATCTTGAATGTTTTTTTGTGAATGCTTTGTGCCTCGGGGCTCAGAGGAGCGGCGACCGCAATGTGAAATAGAGGTCACTCCTGCAGACCCTGACTTAAAAGATCAGAATCTCTGGACTTAAAACTGACGTTCTGCATCTGCACAAAAGGTGCGCACACACACACACACACACACACACACACACACACACACACACAACGGACATGGATAGGAGGGACGGTGCACGAGGAGACACGAAACGGGAAGAGGGCAGGCAGGAGGGATGTAAGGGGGCTCTGCAGTCCTGGAGTCGGTGGTGGCGAGGATAGGAAGGCCGCTACCGATAGGCTAGCCGGCACTGAGGGCGAGTCTGGAAGACGAACGATGCAGGGACCGGTTTGTCACCTCGGTCTACGGTGGCGGTGGCACAGACACATGCACTGTCCTTCAAATCAAAACAACGCAAGTGCTACTGTGGGCCGTCGCTCATGCATCTGTGGAATGGAACATCACAAGCCGGAGGCCGGGCATGCCGTCCATTAAGCATCTACCTCGAGGCAAATCCCGACCCGCGTCCACTGTCGGTGCTAACACCTACGCACGCTAACTGTTACTGTCAGTTTGAGAGAGTTCTGGGAGCTAAGCTGGCCCGGCGACACTTAGGATGACACAGACAACACAGAAAGAGGAGATAGAGCTGCCAAAATGCCTGGTGGGGTGAGAAGTCGACAGCCTTGGCTTTACCTCGGGGCCGACTGGGCAGCGTCTGACATCCTGGGGCCGGAGAGAGAGGCGGGGAGGGGGGGGGGGGGGGTTGCATGAGCAAGGGAAGGAGTGTAAGTGAGAGGGGGCAGAGCGAGGAGGTGGGAGAGGAGGAAGAGACAGGTAATGGCAGTGGAGAAGGAGAAGTGAGAGAAAGGAGCACAAAAAAGAAACAAAAAAAAAAAAAAGCAGCAGTGAGAAGCGGAGGCAAGTGCAAAGAAAAAAAAGAAAAGAGAAACACCGGAAGCGGTTATTAACGATCCGTCTCTGAGCAACCGGGAGAAGGTGATCGGGAAAAGAACCGGGAGATCACGAGCGCGATAGAACCGGAGGCGAGAGGGAGGGAGGGAGGAGAGAGAGAGAGAGAGAGAACGCAAGACGACACAGGACAATAAAGAGAAACACACATCGGAGCCATAAATAGAAGGAGAAGCAGCACGATGTGGCAGAGGTGGGGGGGGGGGGGGGGGTCTAAGCTACATGGAGACATAAACCCGAATCCATGGCTCATTGCAGTAAAACGCTCGCCTGCGCCGTCGGATTCTCCGCTCATGCAGCTCATGCTGTCCGATGCGCGACGCCTTTAAGTAGCGTTGCAGCTCAAGCAAGTAGCCGCAGCTCGTTTGTTTAAAGGCAAAGCCCCCCCCGCCCCCCCCCGCCCCCTACCTATCTTGGCTCCCTTCTTGAGCAGGGCGACCACCACCGACGTGTTCCTGCAGCCCACCGCCCTGCTCCAGCGGACGCATGCCGCTGCAGTCGACGTGTTCTATCATGGCCCCGTGGTCGACCAGGAACTGGACCTGGAGGACAAAGACGTAAACAAGCATGTCTCCGACTTCACCGAGACGGGGGGCGACGCGACGCAAAGCGAGAGGCTTCAGGTTTGATTCCACTCACCACCTCGGAGTCGCCGTAGAAAGCGGCGAGGTCGAGGGGCGTGCGTCCGTTCTTGTCGGCGTGGTCGGTGGCGGCGCCGCTCTCCACCAGGCAGCAGACGACCGGTAAGTGTCCCTTCAGACAGGCCCAGCTCAGAGCCGTCAGACCCTCCTTGTCCATCAGAGACAGAGAGGCTCCTGGGAAAAGGCGTTTGGACGTTTGGTCAACCCGCTTATTCCATCACCGCGACTCCTATTTGCTGATCATTTCATGAACATTTGTACTTCTGCTTTAATCAAACCTGAAATTCATTTCTTCTTCTTCTTTTTTATTTTTATTACCTTGAGTCAGTAGAAACTCAACCGTCCCGAGGTGCCCTCTGAGGCGGCATCATTAGAGGCGTCCGACCCTGTTTGTCGGCCAGGTTGACATCCGCTCCGTGACCGAGGAGGAGATCCACGATCTGAAACGGGAAGTCGATCGGCTTTACTTTGCTTTCTTTGAGAGATAACAAAAGATCAAATGATCAAACTCGTCCAGCTGACCTGCCAGTGTCCCTGTCGGACGGCGCTGAACAGCGGCACGATGCCCCTCCTGTTGGGCTGCGCCACGGCGGCGCCCTGCTCCAGCAGCAGACGACACACCTCCAGCTTCCCCCGGCCGGACGCCGCGGTCAGAGCTAAAAAAAACACAATCGATGAAAAGCCAGACTTCGTTATTAAAAGTTCGGTGGCTGAACCCGACGGGTCGGATGCTCGGCGGAGGCATGCGCGCGCGCGACCGCGAACCCCGTCTCTGTTGCCATGGCGCCGACACGTCCGCTGACTCGTCCGCATCGGGTGATGTCGTTCTGATTTACGAGCCGGTGGCTCTTTAGCTTTAACCGATCCATTCTTCACTCAAAGAACACTTTGATCTTCACGGTTCAAGAAAAAGCCGATCTGAAAGTGCCGATTCCGTACGAACGCCCCCCCCCCAGCTGTCTTCAGTTGACCTATCCGGTAATGCAGTGATTACAAATCATCTCCAGAACCTCATTCTTATAAATAATGGAACCTCGGCTGAGTGAGTTCAATCCCCCCCCCCCCCCCCAGCTCAGGGAATACGCCCAGCAATGAGGTTTAACAGCTTTAGGTTGCAACGAGACGTTGCATTTTTCAGCACCTTTCCATGGAGGATCAGAACCGTCATTCCAAAGCATCCTGGGTAACCCCCCCCCCCCCCCCCAATCTGTGCTCCAATGACTCCACTGCACTGCCATCAGCAGCTGCAGCATGCCGCCTCGCAAAGAACGAGCGACACGTCGGCATGCCGTCAGCCGTCATTAACGAATGAGGGGGGGGGGGGGTTGTACGGACGCAGGCATCCGGATCAAGCTGGCATATTCCCACCTGTTTCCCCCCACAGCGTGTCAAAGTTATTGATCTGAGCCCGCTCCACCTCCTCTTCGTCTCTCTCCGACAGGTCCAGCAGGTAGGCGGCGATCTGGTGGCGGACGAGATCGGAGACGACTCAGATTAACATTTGAATAAACCGACAAGGCCGAACAGAAACAAAAGAGGAAGAGTCACGTTATATAAACACAGGGGGTCGTCGACCTACGACCTACGACCTACGACCGCACTCGTCTGTTGACGGCGTGTAATCGTCGTCTGTTTCTACGCCACATTACTTTACGGTAATTTAGAATGCGCCGATTTACGATCAAATCGGCTTACGACAAAAACCTCGAAACCTCGGAAAGTCGATGACCCCCCCCTGTAATAAATAAAAAGTAATGAATAATAATCTGATCAGAAATCTGGCTTTTAGCTTTAATAACCTTTATTGGCGTCCCTAGATCGACCAATCAGCTGCCGGGACTAAACTTTACTAAATTAAAGCCTTAGAAGGATTTAACCCCAGGAGCTCTTTTTAAGCACTTAACATTCAGACAGCCTAATCTGTGATGAAGGATTAATTAAGACGCATATTGGGGGGGGGGGGGGGTCTGATTGTCAACCCCCCGCGCCGTACCTCAGTGTATCCCATGCTAGCTGCCGCAATGAGGGCCTGCTGCACCGCTTGACTCTTGCTGAAGGCCGCCTGCTGCTGGCTCTGCGCTGCCTGCTGCCCCACCCCCCAGTCACACTGGATGAGGAACTTCACCACCTCCATGTGGCCCCTGAGGGCCGCATGGACCAGGGCGCACTGGCTGTTCTTATCCAGGTGGTCCACCTGTTAACGGGACGGCGTTTCAATCAGGAAAACAGACAGCAGGCATAACATACTACTAACCCCCCCCCCCCCCCCCTACTTGCTATTTACATCACACACCTTCGCTCTCCTTGCGGCACAGGGCGGTCACGATGGCCATGTGTCCCCCGGCGGCGGCGTAGCTCAGCGGCGTGAGGCCGCTCTCGGATGCAACGTCGACAGCGGCGCCGAACTCGAGCAGCAGAGCCACCATTTCCATGTAGCCCAGGTGGGAGTGGACGCACAAGACGGGGGCGTTGTTCAGCACCTCGGTGCGGTAGTTGACATTAGCACCGCCCATCATTAGGAGGCGGCTCACCTGCACGCGCACACACACACACACACACACACACATTTGTGAATATATCTCAGTCTAAACAGAGGAAGAGCTCCATGAAATGCATGAAACCAAGTGGGCGGCCTGCCCGCCGAGTCCGCACCTTGATGTTGGGGGTGTAGAGTTTCGGAGTGAAGAAAGTGCAGCTGAGAGGCCCTCTGTGCAGTAGGAAAACCCACAGGCCTTGCAAGATAGATGAGGAAACCCCGACTTTTTGCTGAGACCCTTGAAAAGATATAAAGCGTACATATTCATTACTTTGGAGGCGAGCCACGCGCGTGTGTGTGTGTGTGTGCGTGCACAGATGATGGGATACCTTGAAGATGTGTGCTTTGAGAATGTGATGGCCCAACTCAATCGTCTGCTGCCTGTTCAGCTTGTTCTCCTGCCGAGAGAACCAGAAGGCCAGCAGCGTGTGGCCGCTCCTGCAGAGAGGAGGCGGACCCATCCGGTCATGACATCATCCATGATGCAATTAAAATACAGGTAATAATTTCAGGTAAACATTATATATCTGCGGCTAAAAGAGAGGTTCCGTTAAAAAAAAAGAAATTATTTCTCTTAATTAGAAGATGAGAGTGGAGGAGAATTCCGTTGCGCCTCACCTCGGATCGCAGAGGAACTTCGTCTTCTCTCCCTCCTCTCTCCAAATCAGCCACTCCCTGAACGAGGGATGGACGAACATCCTGGTACCGTCCCTCCGCCTCACCAGGAAGACAGACAGGTTGTCTAGGCGTTGCTGGAAATCCTCCCAATCCAGCGTGCCCTGCAGCCGCAACGGGAATTAGATCATTATTTTGGCTATGGATAAAAACTGATTGGCGTGGCGTGGAGAAACTGCGCTGAAAACGGCTTTTTGAGGGAACGTATAGGAAAGTGGAAATAAACCAAATCTTGCCGATTACGACAGAAAAAAATGCTTCGTTTCACCTCGAGAGCGAGTCGAAGAGCATTTGTCTCCAAATACAGGCGAAATATAATGCAGATATATTTATCCTTGTCAATTCGATTAGTAAAACAAAATATTAAATCGTAATTATTCACAATTGAATGAGAAAAAAAGCACAAAGTAATAAATAAAATAAATAAATCACAGATTAGCCTAATCTTATACACCAAATCCCATTTGCTGTGGATTCCAGACATTTAAAAAGGTCTGAGCCCGTCTGCGTTTGCGGATCGCTACCTGC